>NC_092756.1:88243536-88531036 GCF_047496795.1 Chiloscyllium punctatum
TTGAGGCATGATAGTTGTCATGAGGCCTCAGTGAGGGCATTGAAAGTGAGGGCCTGAGGGAGTGGCAACTGTGACTTGGTCAGAACTCTCTGGTAGTCTTTATTGCCTCTATCCTGTCATCCCAAAGTTTTGTTTTGTGACCCTAGAGGGGGAACCGACTCCTATTCTGGAAGCCCTGGTATCAAGTTGAATATATTATTTACATCCTTTCTTGGGTACCTGTTCACAACTATGAATGAAGTATCCAAACAAGGCTCAGTTGAACTGTGGCCTCACCTCTTTATCATTTAGTTCCATTGGCAGACAGTGTCATAGAGTTGACTAGGGTTTCTGGTGTTGGAGAAAATGAGGTCTGCAGATGCCGGAGATCAGAGTTTGAGAGGGTGTTGCTGGAAAAGCACAGCAGATTAGGCATCATCTGAGGAGCAGGAAAATCGATGTTTCGGGCCAGAGCCCTTCATCGGGAATCTTTGAAATGAAGAGGCTAAGGGCAGGTAGCAGGCCAGCACGGGGTGTCCAGGTAGATGGGGCTGGTGGAATATTAGCCCCATTCCTGATGAAGGGCTCTGGCCCGAAATGTCGATTCTCCTGCTCCTCGGATGCTGCCTGACCTGCTGTGCTTTTCCAGCAACACATTCTCATCTCTGATGTTAGAGACCTGCATCCTTTGGAGATGCTCCAATGAATTACCAGCCAATCAGGCAATGAACAGGCCACCTGTCACTGGGCTTTTGACAGGATAAGGACTTCAGTGTCAGGAAGTGCAGCACAGTAAAGAGCAGATCTTTTGTTCTGCAGTTCCACTGGAAAAAATAGTGGTTGGAGTTAGAGTTAAGATGAGAAACTGCACCCATGGTTATCTTATGAGGTTTGGAATGTATTTCCTTTAAGAGCTCCATGTGCAAAGGGCCAAGGACCTGGATGTTGTCCAAGCCCTCTGCAATGTAGCACTCAAGGCACAGGCTGTATCTGAGGATTACTCCATACTGTATATTTGGTTCAGCTGTCAATAAACTCATCTCAGATCTTTAGGTTAACAGACTCCAGGTACTTGCATTTGCGTTATGTTTAAAATAGTGCAAGAATATAACAGAGTAAGCCAGGCCAGAGGTATCTGAATGAAGGAGACAGGATGGGAGTTGGCAGCAAGGACAGGGATGTAGCTTGCAGTGGTCTGCATTTCCCAATGTCGGGTCCTTTGATCAGGCAGCAGTGAGGTCACCATGCTCCCTAAGTCTCAGGAGGCCTGCCTGTCATTAATTGCCTACTAAGGGCCTCAATTGGCAGCAGGATGTGTGGTGCACTCAGGGGCTTCTCATCACTGGTTTAATCAGGAGGGTAGCAGTGTCCCAGCCGTGGGAAAGAACATAAGTACCATCTTTGAGGTAATATTCCACCAGCCCCCATCAGCTTTCCTTTGGCTACTTTTCGGGCTTGGACATTAGTTTTTAATGAGTTGCATACATGGACACCAAAATTATTTTGTTTTCTCACACTCCTCCTCCCTCTTCAGTGAGGACATAATGATTGCTTCTCCAATCTGAAGTAGATTGTTTTAATTTGTTCACAGAGTGTGGGTCTCACTGACCAGGCCATCCCTAATTGCCCTGGAGAAGACGGCGGTGAGCTGGCTTCTTAAACTCCTGCAGTGCTTGGGTTACAAGGGCACCCACACACTGTTGTTAGGGAAAGAGTTCCGGGATTTTGACCCGGCGACACTGAAGGAACGGCGATGTATTTCCAAGTCAGGACGGTGAATGACTTGGAGGGGAACTTGCAAATGGTGGAATTTGCAGTGATGTATCTGCTGCCCTTCTGGATGCCAGTAGTTGTGGGTGCGGTAGGCACTGTGGCAGAAGCCTTGGTGAGTTGCTGGGGTGCATCTTGTAGTTGGTATACACCACTGCCTACTGTGTATTGTTGATGGGTGAGGTGCCAATCCAGTGAGACACGTTCTATCTCCCATAGTCCTCTCTCACTTTTAGCCTGACTGTATCCCTTTGTAACTCTCCTCTCCCAAGCACAAAACAGACTGTGTCTCTTAACTCAGTGAAAACACAGTGTTCAGGGCCACACCCAGAGACAGAGGGATGATTAAAGGCTTCATGTTACTCTGGCAAAAATAGACCATAAACAGCTCAGGGATGGCAGCAGTGTTTGAAATCTATTCTATTCTTATGCAGTGCTATTATAAACTCTTGTAGTCAGTCTCTTACCCTTCATACCACACTGTACCAAAGTCAAGGTTTGCTGAACTGTCCCTCCCTAGTTTCATCCTTTCCAAGAACTTTCAAATTTGCGATATTCCTTCAGGAAGGAAGGAGGAGAAATGGGGCAGTATGACAGAAGGGGATAAAGCAGAGAAATTGGAGACGTGAGAGGAATTGGGGTGGGGAGAAAGAAAGAAAACGTTACATTTATTTATCACCTTTAACAGCCATGAGATGTCCCAAAGCACTCCGTGGCCAGTAAACTAAAAGTTTTCCTAGTCCCAAAGGCTGCTCTTTGGTCAGAAAGAGACAACTGATAGTGAGTTTAATTAGCCATTCCAAATGCCATGAAGGGCCTTTAAGAATTACGTGCAAGCCAGACCAGGCAAGAACAGCATCTTCTGTCCCTCAAGGATGTGAGGTAACCGTATTGGTTTAGTTCAATTACACATTGTTATTGAATTCAAAAACCACCATCTGCCAGGCTTGGTTTTGAACCCACATCCCCAGAGCATTACATGAGTCTCTGGATTAACAGGTTGTAATAGTACCAAAAGACCAGTGCCTTCCCACAAATTAATACTAAATTACGGACGGCTCAGTTAGGTTTGAGTTAGTTCAGTTCCTTCCCAGAGCATCACCAGCAGTGGGAATGGTTCATTCCCAGAGTATCACCAGCAGTGGGAATGGTTCATTCCCAGAGTATCACCAGCAGTGGGAATGGTTCATTCCCAGAGGGTCAGCTGTGGTATGTTCTTTTGCTGAAATGGGGGTCCCAGGGGGCAGCTGCAGCACCATCAGCTAGAATGATGCACTGGCTACGTCAGCATGGTGAGCCCGGTGTCAGGTTTGAGGCCAGTTCCAGGCCCAGCTGCCTCACTGGTGAGTGAATTGTCAGGATTTGCCCAGCGCGGGCTCATGACAGTGACCCGTTGGTGGAGGCGAGTTGATGCTGAAGAATAGTGATGTGGTTGCAGCGTTGGTGATGTGTCTCTAGGCCATAGTTGGTCCCCGTTACCTGATGGCAAAGTCTGGCTACCGCAGCGTGCATGGACTCAGGGCACCTGAGTGTTCACAGACTGAGGGATGGACTTTGTGGCTATGTTTTTCAGGTGGCCTGGACTCATGGCGGAGGTGGGAGGTGATCTGGATGTTTTCTTTCCTATTGGCTGTTCCTTTAATTTCTGCTTCTGTTTTTAATCCTATCTTTTGTATTAAGATGGCACTGGAGAATGGTGATTTTGTACACTACTCCTGCGCTCGAGTACACATGACAATAACATCTAAATCTAGATCTTAAACAATTTCCAGCAATTTCTGTTTTTGTTTGAGCTGAGTTTAAGCGCCTTATGGAGAGACATTAACTGAAAAACATATTATCTATCCAATTCGCAGAAATTTGGCAAAAGGAAACATTATAGAGCTATGCCAATTGAGAAACAAGAATTAATGTAAAGATTTGATGTAATGAGGGTGATTCTTCACTGAGATTTGTGTGTCTACTAAGGTCATTGCTGAAATAAAAATGATTAATCTTTCTTTCAGATGTTTGTAATGAGATTGTTCTAATAGTTATCACCTGTTGTAACATAGTCTGTATTTCCCTTTTGCGTAGTAAACATGCTTTTTTTTCTTTTGTTAAAAGTACATTGGCAGCCTCTTGTGAGAATTTTCAGTGATCGGTCTCACAATAAATAAGAAAACTAAAGTTTGTTGCCTACCAAGCCAGATTTCATCCTAACACCTGATTTGTTCAATATTACCATCACCTACCATTGTAATACATGTTAGAGATGTAACAGGTTTCAAACAAATCCAGAAGCTGGGAGACCTAGATGGTGTGAGTGTGAGAGAGTGCAGGACAGAGAGACAGAGAGACAGAGAGAGGGAGAGAGAAAGGAAGGAGGGGTAAGCAGAAAGGCAGGAGAGATTAAATGATAAAATGATGGAGCAAGGTAAATATGAATGGTAAAAGGACAAGAAACAAAAGATGGCTCGAGAGAAGGTTAAATGCCATCAGTAGGCAATTGTGAGCATCTCGTGCTGAATAAAATATAAGCACTACTTGAATAAGTATTCCATAAGGGACTTTGATGTTGTGGCCATTTTGGAGACATGGATAGAGCAGGGTGAGGAATGGGTGTTGCAGGTTCCAGGGTTTAGACCTTTCATTAAGAACAGGCAAGGTGGTAAAAGAGGGGGAGGTGTGGCCTTGTTAGTCAAGGATAGTATAACGGTAGCTGAGAGAACTCTTGATGAGGACTCGTCTATTGAGGTAGTGTGGGCTGAGGTTAGAAACAGGAGAGGAGAGGTCACACTGCTGGGCGTTTTTTTATAGGCCTCCGCAGAGTTCCAGGGAGGTGGAAGAAAGGATTGGCAAAATTATTCTGGGTAGGAATGAAAGGAACAGGGTGGTCATTATAGGGGACTTTAACTTCCCCAATATTGACTGGAAATGCTATAACTCTAGTATATCGGATGGGTCAGTTTTTGTCCAATGTGCACAGGAGGGTTTCCTGACACAGTATGTCGAAGGGCCAACAAGAGGGGAGGCCACACTGGATCTGGTACTTGATAATGAACCAGGCCAGGTGTTTGATTTAGTTGTAAGTGAGCACTTTGGAGAGAGTGACCATAATTTAGTTACGTTTAGTTTAGCGATGGAAAGGGATAGGTTCGTGCCACAGGTCAAGAGTTATCAATGGGGCAAGGGCAATTATAATGTGATTAGGCAAGAATTAGGATACAGAGAGTGGGGTAACAAAATGCAGGGGATGCAGACAACAGAAATGTGGAGCTGGTTTAAGGAACAGATATTGCGTATCCTTGATAGGTATGTCCCTGTCAGGCATGGAGGAAGTGATAAGGTAAGGGAACTGTGGTTTACAACAGAAATTGCATCTCTTGTTAAACAGAAGAAGGAGGCTTATGTGTTGATAAGGCAAGGTGGTACAGATGAGGCGATGGAGAGTTACAGATCAGCTAGGAAAGATTTAAAGAGAGAGTTAAGAAGAGTAAAGAGAGGACATGAGCAGTCTTTAGCAAATAGAATAAAGGAGAACACTAAAGCTTTCTATAGGTATGTGAGGAATAAAAGGGTGACTAGAGAAGGAATAGGGCCAGTCAAAGATAGAAGTGGGAAGTTGAGTATGGACCCTGTGGAGATTGGAGAGGTACTAAACGAACATTTGTCATTGGTTTTCACTCAGGAAAAGGAGAGTATTTTTGAGGAGAAGAATGAGGTACGAGATTTTAGACTAGAAAGGATCAAGGTTAGTTACGAACAGGTGTTATCAATTCTAGAAGGAGTGAAAGTAGACAAGTCCCCTGGGCTGGGTGGGATTTATCCGAGGATTCTCTGGGAAGCTTGGGAGGAGATAGCAGAGCCTTTAGCTTTGATATTTGAGTTGCCATTGTCTACAGGTTTAGTACCAGAGGACTGGAGGATTGCAAATGTTGTGCCCTTGTTCAAGAAGGTCAGTAGAGATGACCCAGGTAATTATAGACCAGTGAGCCTTACTTCTGTTGTAGGAAAGGTTTTGGAAAGGATTATAAGAGATAAGGCTTATAATCATCTAGCAAGCAACAATTTGATTTCAGATAGTCAATATGGTTTCATCAAGGGCAGGTCGTGTTTCACAAATCTCATTGAGTTTTTTGAATAAGTGGCCAAGCATGTAGATGAGGGTAGGGCAGTTGATGTGGTATACATGGACTTCAGTAAAGCATTTGATAAGGTTCCACATGGTAGGCTGTTGGAGAAAATGCAGAGGCATGGAATTGAGAGTGATTTAGTAGTTTGGATTAGAAACTGGCTTTCTGAAAGAAGGCAGCGAGTGGTGGTTGATGGAAAATATTCAGCCTGGAGTCCACAAGGATCTGTTTTGGGACCAGTGTGGTTTGTCATTTTTATAAATGACTGAGACCCAGGCACAGATGGATGGATTAGTAAATTTGCAGACGACACTAAAGTTGGTGGGGTAGTGGACAGTGTGGAAGAATGTTACAGGTTGCAGGGGGACTTAGATAAACTGAAGAATTGGGCTGAGAGATGGGAAATGGAGTTCAATGCAGCTAAATGTGAAGTGATGCACTTTGGGAAGAATAACAGGAGGGCACAGTACTGGGTCAATGGAAAGATTCTTGATAGTGTGGATGTGCAGAGGGATCTTGGAGTCCATGTATGTAGATCCCTGAAAGTTGCCACCCAGGTGGATAGTGCTGTTAAGAAGGCATTCGATGCATGAGGTTTCATTGGTAGAGGGATTGCGTTCTGGAGCCGCAATATCATGCTGCAAATATACAAAACGCTAGTGCGGCCATACTTGGAATATTGTGTACAGTTCTGGTCGCCATATTTCAGGAAGGATGTGGAAGCATTGGAAAAAGTGCAGAGGAAGTTTACCAGGATGTTGCCTGGTCTGGAGGGAATGCCTTATGAGGAAAGGCTGAGAGACTTGGGTCTGCTCTCTTTGGAAAGAAGAAAGCTAAGAGGGGATTTGATAGAGACATACAAGATGATCAGAGGATTAGATAGGGTTGACAGTGAAAGTCTTTTTTGAAGGATGACGACGTCAGCTTGTACGAGGGGGCATAACTACAAACTGAGGGGTGATAGATTTAAGACAGATGTCAGAGGCAGGTTCTTTACACAGAGAGTGATAAGGGTGTGGAATGCCCTACCTACCAATGTAGTCAACTCAGCCACATTAGGGAGATTTAAACAATCCTTAGATAAGCACATGGATGATGATGGGATAGTGTAGGGAGACGAGCTGAGACTAGCTCACAGGTCGGTGCAAAATTGAGGGCTGAAGGGCCTGTTCTGCACTGTATTGTTCTATGTTCTATGTTCTATAAAGCAAAGAACACCAGAAACAAAATCAGAAATTGCTGAAAAAGCTCAGTAAGTCTGGCAGCATCTGTGGAGAGACATCAGAGTTAACATTTCAGGTCCAGTGACCCTCCTCAGAACTGCTAAAGATCTGAAACGTAACCAGAAATTGCTAGAGAACCTCATTAAGTCTGGTAGCATCTATGGACAGAAACAGAATCAACATTTTGAGTCCAGGAACCCTTCTTCAGAACTCTCATCTAGACTAGAAACATTGCTTCTGCTTTCTCTGTCTGCAGATGCTGCCAGACCTGCTGAGTTTCTCCAGCAATTTCTGTTTTTGTGGCTGAAGGCACCTTGATGTGAGTATGTTAATTGGAGTGGAACAGCTAAGTGACAATATCATAACAGATTTCAACCCTGGTCATGTCCTGTAAGCTGGGCTGCAGACCTTTACTTGGATCTCTAAATAAAGGAGGAATTGAAAACGATGCACATTTATGGAGGCAAATCATCAAAGAAGATGACAGACTGAGCACTTACTATTGAATCATGTTGCTGCATTACAAAGTTATATTTAGGTTTTAACAAGCCATGTGATTAATTGACACTTCCTGACAGACATTTCTCCTGATTAGGGCATGGTTCACTGGGAAGAGTTTGTAAAACTAATGGGAGGGAGATCGGGTGAGTGGAAGGCTGAAGAATATCCTTCTGGAACGTGGGGGAGGGGAGGGTGATGATTGGTGGATGGTGGTTTTAAAAGTAGGTGAGGTTTGCCCGGCCTTAAAGCTTTAGAGAATTTAAGATGACTGGCAAAAGACCACAAGCTTCCCTTCATTGCCCAGACCATTGAGTATAGGAGTTGGGTCATCATGTTGAGGTTGTACAGGATGTTGGTGAGGCCACCTTTGGAACACTGTGTCCAGTTCTGATCGCCCTGCTGTAGGAAGGTTATTATTAAATTCGAGAGGGTTCAAAAACATTTGCAAGGATGTTGCCGAGACTGGAAGGTCTGAGTTATAAGGATAGGCTGGGACTACTTTCACTGGAGCAGAAGAGGTTGAGTGGTGACCACATGGAGGTTTATGCAATCATGAGGGGCATATATAGGGTGAACAGCAAAGGTCTTTCCCCTATGTTGGGGGAGTTCAAAACTAGAGGGCACATTTTTAAGGTGAAAAGAGAAAGATTTAAAAGGGATGTGAGGGGCAACCTTTTCACACAGAGCGTAGTTCACATGTGGAATGAACTGCCAGGGAAGTGATAGATGCAGGTACAGTTACAACATTTAAAAGACATTTGGATAAGTACATGAAAGGAAAGGTTTAGTGGAATATTGGCCAAATGCAGGCAAGTGGGACTGGTTTAGTTTGGGAAATGATGGATGAGTTTGACCGAAGGGTCTGTTTCCGTGCTGTATGACTCAGTGACTCTATGGAAAAACAGAAGTACCCCAAAGAGATCATGGCTGATCTGATAACTCGCTTCTCTTCCTTAAACAAACCAAAGGTGACATGAGGGAATTTTTATTTGGGGATCTGAAATGCACTTCCTGAGCACACAGGATACAATTTCTAAAAGGAGCGAGATAGTTATCTGATGAGAAAACATGGAGTCAGAGCAAGTGAAGCTAACTATATAGCATCTGGGGAGAAATGGGCTGAATGGCCAACTTCCTGTAATCATGATGCTGTAAATATTCCAAGCTTCTATTTTATGATGTTGGGACAGTAGCCACTGAGAAACTTTGTACCCAGACAGGAGAGTCTAGAATGAGGGGTCAAAATCTCAGCAGCATTACTCTATTAAAGTGGGAGATAGGAACCAATTATCTCCCAAATCAATCTACTTACAAAACCCAGCACAGCATAAATACACACAATCCTTCAATTCGGGCAGACCAACCATTCCCAAACAGAAACAGTTTTTTTATAAAACTTATTTTTAAAATCAACCTGTTTGGACAGGTTAGGACACACCTTCAAGGCACGGCATTACCTGAACCTGGCCATTCTGGCCAGAGATAGAGGCACATGCAGGAGCAGCAGACAGTGAAGGAGACAGATGGTATGTTCACCTTCAGAGCGAGAGGATTCGAGTACAGGGCCTTGGTGAGACCACGCCCGGAGTATGGTGTGCATTTTTGGTTCCCCTTATCTGAGGAAGGATGTTCTGGTGATGGAGGGAGTGTAACAAAAGCTTACCTTTGTTCCAATATTTTGTTTCTATGTTTCTAATCCTTACCACCATGTGCCTGGAAGCATTTCCTCATTTCGCTCCTGCTCCTATTTTGTATGACTGTATTTTCAACTATCACTGTGCCAGGTTGTTCTATTCTTTCCACCAGCTTCTCTTACTGGCAACTAGACCATGCACCCAGACACAGTCAATTCATACGGCATTAGTAATTGAAAGTTATTTTACATAACGGTGACCATGAACCTACCATTGATCGGCATCGAAACCCATCTCACTCACTAATGTCCTCTTGGGAAGGAAATCTGCCATCCTTACTTGGTCTGGCCTACATGTGACTCCAGACACAAGCAATCCACATGGCCTGAATCTCCCTTCTGAACTGGCTGAGCAAACACTCACTTCAACGCCAGGTGAGGATGGACAGCAAATATTGCCCTTGTCACATCTGATGAAAGAAGCCTTTGGAATTCTCTGGAGTCATGGAGTTGTAGAAATGTACAGCACGGAAACAGACCCTTCAGTCGAACCCATCCATGCCGACCAGACATTCTAAATTAATCTAGTCCCATTTGCGAGCACTTGGTCCATATCCCTCTAAACCCTTCCTATTCATATCCCCATCCAGATGCCGTTTCAATTTTGTAATTGTACCAGCCTCTACCACTTCGTCTGGCAGCTCATTCCAAACAAACACCACCCTCTGCATGAAAATGTTGCCCCTTAGGTCCTTTTAAATCTCTCCCCTATCACCTTAAACCTATACTTTCTAGGTTTGGACTCCCCCACCCTGGGAAAAAGACCTTGGCTATTCACCCTGTCTCTACTTGGACAGCAGTGAATGGTGAGCTTATTTTCATTCATTCATGGGATGTGAGCATGGCTGGCCATGGTGCCATTTATTGTTAGCCCTACATGCCCTTGTAAAGGTGGCAGTAAGCTGCCTTCTTGAGCAGCCACAGCCCATTAATTGTGAATATTCAAGACTGAAGCCAATACAAATCTGAAAGCTAAGGGAATCCTGAAACAAGAGGCTTGGCAAGCACTTTGTGTTGACATAGCTGGTCAAAGCAGATCTTATTGACTTCAAAAACAGGCTCAAAGGGCCAAATGGCCTACGTTTCCTGTGCTCCTATATTAACACTGAGCAGATTGGTTGCTATAAAAGTCTAAATTGGGGAAAGACATTATAGAATCCTGCTTTGAAATTAAAATGAAGTACGTACATGCTTTGATGGAGACAAAGCTCTATTTATAATTCTATTTATATGAATGCATATTTCTCTCAAACGCTCTCATTTTTCAATACCCTACCCTGGAGATCCACATAAATGCAATCTATTACCAAACACTTTGTGCCAAAAATTCCCTTTCTGTGTTTGTGGTATAGTGTGAGGGAGGGGAAGTATGGAAGAAGTGACACAAAGAAGCAGCTTTCTTAATCCACTTTCTCAACATTTTTCCATTAATAGAGGTTTCCATTAAAGACCCAGGCTGCAGTTACTCAGCTTGAGGTCCTGCCACACTCTGGATGTTTTTGTGAGTCAGTGAACAGGGGGATAAAAGATGGGAATTATGTGGATTTACATGTGGTCCTGGATGGGGGTAGTAATTGAAACTTCATTCCCAAGGGTTGGTGGCGAATGCATAACCATTAGATAAATGGGAAGGGGTGTTCCAGAATTCTTAACCCAGCCACAACGAAGGAATAGTTGCTATGTGCCCAAGTCTGGACGTGTGTGACTTGGGATGGGGAATCAGGGGGGTTTCCATGAATCTGTGGTTCTTTTCCTTTCAGTTGTCAGTTTAAACATTTCAGGAGGTGGTTTACCCATGGAACATTGCAGTCAGGCCTTGTTCTGAATACATATCTGAACATTTTGGCTAAGGCGATTAGAAGACAGAGACCAGCAAGGGCATTGGATAAATAGTATGATTACCACAGCTCCTCCTCTCAGCCTGAGATCAAGAACAATACAGCCAATTGCTCTGCAATAGGTGCCACCAACCGTATTGACAACTGCATTTTGGATTTTGTCCACTTGAGGCTACCATACACACATGTACCAGCAAAGGAAGTCTGCTGGGAAGAGATAATAAAGGAGCAGTATTTAACAGCTGGTGTGGTTCTAATTTTAAATGTCTCTGGCTGAAGAGGTAACTGTCACTGTCCCAAGGATTTCACAGCTGAGATTAGGTACATCAACTCTTGGTGAAGGCAGTCTACTGACAAGCCACCATTCAAAATGGTGTCCCTCCACAATCAAGGTGCAGTTGTAGCAGTGCGTACCATCTGTAAGATATACTGCAGCAATTCACCCAGGCTACTTAATCGGCACCTTCCATACACATAAACTCTAGCATCTAGAACAAGGGAAGCAGATCCATGGGAGCACCACTCCCTAATTGTTCGCCTTCAAACCATCACCATCCTGATGTGAAAATATATCACCGCTCCTTCACTGTTGCTAGGTCAAAAGCATGAACCTCTCTTCCGAACAGCACTGTGGGTGTCCCTCCACTCCAAGGACTGTAGTGGTTCAAGCAGGCAGTTCATCATCCCCTTCTCAGGGCCAAGTCCGTTTTGTTGTATAAGACAATTAATACATAAAAGAAAAACCAAAGAACTGCAGATGCTGTAAATCAGAGACAAAAATAGAAATTGCTGGAAAAGCTCAGTAGGTCTGGCATCTATGGACAGAAATCAGAGATAACATTTCAGGTCGAGTGATCCTTCCTTAGAACTGAGGATGTTCACAAAAGAGTTAACTGATATCACACATGAAAGGGTAACTGGTATCACACAATTTACTCTGGTTATCACAATATAAAGCTTTTCACTGTGCCTCAGTACACATGACAATAAATTCAATTCAATTCAATTAAAGGACTGCTCCTGTGAGGAACTAGCCAGTAATTCAGTCATTTTAGAACAGAGAACATTGAAAAGTACAGCACAGAACAAGCCCTTTGGCCCACGATGTTGTGCCGAAGGTTAATCATAATATAATATAAAATAACTTAATCTACACACCCCTCAGTTCATTGCTGTCCATTGCATGTTCAGCAGTTACTTAAATGTCCCCAATGACTCTGCTTCCACCACCACTGCTGGCAACGCATTCCATGCATTCACAACTCTCTGCGTAAAGAACCTACCTCTGAGGTCCTTGCTATACCTTTCTCCTAATATCTTAAAACTATGACCCCTCATACCAGTCAATCCTGCCCTGGGGAAAAGTCTCTGGCTATTGACTCTATCCATTCCTCTCATTATCACCTATACCTCGATCAGGTCACCTCTCATCCTCTTTTTGTCTGGACAAAAATCCGAGCTTATTCAACCGCTCTTCTTAAGGCAAGCCCTCCAGTCCAGGCAGCATCCTGGTAAACCTTCTTTGCACCCTCTCCAAAGCCTCTGTATCTTTCCTATAGTAGGACGGCCAGAACTGGACACAATATTCCAAGTGTGGTCTCACCAGGGACTTGTAGAGCTGTAGCAAAACCTCGCAGCTCTTAAACTCGATACCCCTGTTAATGAAAGCCAAAACACCATATGCCTTCTTAACAACCCTGTCCACTTGGGTGGCAACTTTGAAGGATCTATGTACTTGTACACCCAGATCCCTCTGTTCCTCCACACTGCCAAGAATACTGTCTTTAATCCAATATTCAGCATTCGAGTTTGGCCTTCCAAAATGCATCACTTCGCACTTATCCAGGTTGAACTTCATCTGCCATTTCTCAGCCCAGCTCTGCATCCTGTCTATGTCATGCTGCAGCCTGCAATAGCCCTCGATATGATCGATGACACCGCCAACCTTTGTGTCATCTGCAAATTTACTAACCCACCCCTCAACCTCCTCATCCAGGTCATTTATGAAAACTACGAAGAGCACAGGCCCAAAAACAGAGCCCTGCGGTACCCCACTCAACATTGACCTCCAGGCAGAATACTTTCCATCTACAACCACTCTCCACCTTCTGTCAGCCAGCCAATTCTGAATCCAGATAGCCAAATCTCCCTGTATCCCATTTATGAATTAGCCTACCATGGGGAACCTTATCAAATGCCTTGCTGAAGTCCATATACACCACATCCACTGCTTGACCTTTGTCTACCTGTCTTGTCACTTCCTCAAAGAACTCAATAAGATTTGTGAGGCATGACCTGCCCCTCACAAAGCCATGTTGACTGCCTTTAATCACGTTATACTTTGCCAATTGGTCATAAATCCTTTCCCTCAGAATTCTTTCCAAACCTTTTCTGACCACAAACGTAAGACTGACTGGTCTATAATTGTCAGGGATTGCCCTATTACCCTTCTTGAAAAGTGGAACAGCATTCGTCTCCTTCCAATCCTCCTGTACAACTCCCGTGGAGAGTGAGGAGGCAAAGGTCTTCGCCAGTGGCTTAGCAACCACCTTTCTTGCTTCCCAGAGCAGCCTGGGATAAATCTGGTCAGGCCCTGGGGACTTATTAATCTTAATGTTTCAACTTCATCTGTCTTGATCTGGTCAAGACTGTTTCCCAGTTCCTCAAAGTACTCATTCACAACAAGGTCCCTTTCCTTAGTGAAAACTGAAGCAAAAACTCATTTAGGGCTCCCCTATCTG
Source organism: Chiloscyllium punctatum (assembly GCF_047496795.1). NCBI lineage: Eukaryota > Metazoa > Chordata > Chondrichthyes > Orectolobiformes > Hemiscylliidae > Chiloscyllium > Chiloscyllium punctatum. The sequence goes on from NC_092756.1 coordinate 88,257,397, forward strand.
GTCAGACTCCACGCACAAGTTCCCTACACTATCCCTGACCGGCCCTACCTTCTCCCTGATCATTCCCTTATTCCTCACGTAGGAGTAAAACGCCTTTGGGTTCTCCCTAATCCTTCCTGCCAAGTCTTTTTCATGCCCCCTCCTGGCTCTCCTCAGTCCATTTCTGAGTTCCTTTCTAGCTAGCCTGTAATCCTCTAAAGCTGTGCTAGATCCTTGCTTCCTCCACCTTACGTAAGCTGCCTTCTTCCTTTTGACAAGAAGCTTCTGTGTTCTCGTCATCCAAGGTTCCTTAATCTTACCCCTTCTTACCTGTCTCAGAGGAACAAATTCATGCATTACTCACAACAACTGCTCCTTAACTAGTCTCCACGTATCTGCTGTGCCCTTTCTGTGGAACAATTGCTCCCAGTCTGTACTTCCCAACTCCTGCCTGATAGCGTCATAATTTCCTTTTCCCCAATTAAACATCTTCCCTCAGTAACTGCTCCTTTCCCTCTCCAAGGCTATGGTAAATGTGAGGCAGTTGTGTCACTGTCACCAGATCTGATATCTGTCCTGGCTCATTGCCGAGCACCAAATCCAAAATGGCCTCTCCCCTCGTCGGTCTGTCTACATACTGAGTAAGGAAACCCTCCTGAACACACCTGACAAAAAAACGGCTCCATCCAAGCCATCTGCATTTAAGAGGTTCCAGTCGATATTAGGAAAGTTGAAATCAACCAGAACAATAACCCTGCTATATCTGCATTTTGAAGTTCTGCACCAGAATGATTCGGGAACTGTAATGTGTGCCTACCCCTAGTTTGAGCCTGATGTCTCTCAACAGACAACCATGTAACACAGATGGTTGTGATATTATTACATAAAAACTATTCATTAGTATAAAACTATTCATTCATATAAAACAAATAGCTTTCATTAGTACGTAATAAACATTTACCTACTTATTAGTAGCATAGACTCGTACCAATCAAAAAGATCGGCAGTAATGAAGGCAAACCAGATGGTTGAGCAACATCATATCATAGATGCTGGCAACATTGGCATCTGGCATTTTATGGTGGTGACAGTGGTGAGGGTTTCACCAATTATAAGAGGAATAGGCAATACATTCCTTGACAACGATGCTCACATCTCTTAAATGAAATATCAGCGCAGCTGTTACCAGTTGCCTCAGTCTTTGAAGAGGCTGTTTTACTCAGCTATTTGAGATTCCATCCTGCTGAGTAACAGGGGTTTAGAGCTTGAGCTGAGTGTCTCACTGGAGGTTCTTCCACCACCTCCTCACTCTAATGTCAGGTTTTGACTCCCACAGAATCAAAAGACTGTTGATTAAATCCCACTGAACACTGAGCTCAAAAATCTAGACTGGCCTTTCAGTGCAGCGCTGTGGGAATGTGGTGCCATCAGAGCAGCACTTTCCAATCCTCCTGAGGTTGTGAAAGGCACTACACAATTGTACATCCTTCTTTCTCTAACCAACTCACCCAATTATTGGATGGCACAGTGGTTAGCACTGCTGCCTCACAGCACCAGAGACCTGGGTCCAATTCCTGCCTCAGGTGACTGTCTGTGTGGAGTTTGTACATTCTCCCCATGTCTGTGTGGGTTTCCTGTTGGTGCTCCAGTTTCCTCCCACAGTCCAAAAATGTGCAGGTCAGGTGAATTGGCCATGTTAAATTGCCCATAGTGTAAACTGTAGGGGAATGGGTCTGGGTGGCTTGCTCTTCAGAGGGTTGGTGTGGACTTGTTGGGCTGAAGGGCCTGTTTCCACACCGTAAGTAATCTAAATTAAACAGGTGTTTTATATTTACAACCAAACCATAATTCGAGTGCAGAAATGTCAGGAGAAAGCAAAAACAAAAATGCAAATTAATTTTTTACTGCTCTGATAATTTTTCTCATGGGTTGCACTTCACAGTGTCCAAGAGATTGATTCCCGGAAACTCTCGGACAATCCTGAAGCGATCAGCAACCGAGTTGGGACTAACGATGCTGCACCGGAATTTGAAACTGGAATTAGGATTGGGCTTGGTTTCGGAATTCTTGACAGCTGCACCAAAAATAGCAACACTTTTGCAGAATACCAAAGTCCCTGCGCATGGGACAAAGAGCCTCAGGCTTGTTTTCCTGTCTGCTGCCATCTGACACAGACTGGGGCCTCACAGGACAGGCTGACTTGTTTTTCTTGGCTGGGCCCAGCAGTAAAGTGGAGAATGCATTTCCTGCAAACAGAAAAGAGTCATTACACAGGCAATCGAGGCCCCGGCAAACATTTGACCTGACGATATCAAGAGATTACATCTCGGCCTGGTTCGTTGCAAGGAAACTGTCACCACCCCTCCCCCATCCCACCTACTCAGGAGAATGATCGTGTTTTCCTTTGTTATTATTTAAAAAAAAGGAACCTTCAGGGATGTGGCAATCAGTGGCCATCCACTGACTGAGTTGTTCAGCCATTTCAGAGGGAAATCAGGAATTAACCAAGATGCTGTGACTCTGTGGTCACATGTAGAGCAAGAGGTGTTCTTCTCTAAAGAAGGAAAAGAACCAGGTGGGTTTTCATGCTCACTATCACTGAGCCTAACTTTACATTCCAGACATATCCTTTCTACAAGGGAGTACATTGACACAGTCCCCCACTACCATAAGTTTTGCCAAGGAGAATCTTGCACCTGGGGATACCTTGGGCATCAGCACACCTGGAGTGCAATAAGCTTGCTTCATCATGTACCTCCCAAGCTTGGACATGATCTCTCCAGACCACAGGTATAAACTGAATTTAAGTTATATCAGTGGGATTTGAACCCGTGACCTCTGAGCATTAGCCTGGGTCGCTGGACTCTCAATCCAGCGACATTACCATTACATCATTAATCTCCCTATAACGTAGCAGAATATCCTAAAGCCCACATGGTATTGTCTGACATGTTGGTAACATCTCATTGGACAAGGGCTTAAGGTTGGCAACTCTGGTTGGCATATTATTGGGTTGTCATCATTACCAGGGACTTAGGGTTGCCAATTCTATGTATTATTTTTAATATTATTTTAATTTTAACATTATTTTAGTTTTCGCCTCATGACCGATGTTGACTCTAAGCTGTGTGTTCCATTCATATCAATCGACGTGACGATGCATCGTTTCTGCTTTAAGAAACCATGACCAAGAATGCAGTGTTGCTTTAAAATATACAATCCAGTGCGGTGGCAGCAAGGGAGATTTAGGATCAGAATTCTGGGGACACTGTTGAAAAGGGAAGTCTCTGAAGGCAGGACAACAGCTTGGAAGGTGTCAAAAGTGTAGCTTTGTAAAAAGAAGGAAGAATCCAAAGGCAGGGAAAGGATCTTTGGAACACTTTGATTACTGGGCTACAAAGCAGGAAGCATGGGGGGGAAAGAATCTTGAAATATTTTGAAGCTCAGCCACAAACCAGCAATACTCTAGAGGGGGAAAACACAGAATCAGAACAGATTGGACAGTAAGAAGGGAAAACCCAAGTCCCAGTCAGTTATGATAGTACATAGGGATGGTGGCTCCAAATGAGGCCTCACCAATTTTTAGATTAGATACCCTACAGTGCAGAAACAGGCCCTTCGGCCCAACAAGTCCACACTGTCCCTCCGAAGAGCAACCCATCCAGATCCACTCCCCTCTGACTAATTCATCTAACACTATGGCCAATTCACCTGACCTGAACATCTTTGGATTGTGGGAGGAAACCCATGCAGACATGGGGAGAATGTGCAAACTCTACACAGTCACCCAAAGCTGGAATCGAACCTGGGTCCCTGGCACTATGAGGCAACAGTGCAAGGCAAACATTTATAACGTAGAAGGTCCAGAGCAATGCAAAACATGGGAGTTCTGTAGTTGCTATAGAATAGCTTCATCTGGAAGTGAAGAAGCAGCATCATCAGGTCCATATGATTTTATATGCTGCAGGTCCAATAGCTGATGGTGGCCTGGTAAGGCAAAACATGGAAGAACACACTATGAAGTATTAAATAAAACATTTGGCATGTACTTTACCTCCAAAAGAATTTTCACAATAGAATGGGGAAGATTTAATTTTGGTGATTGGGAAGTTGGAGGTGACACCCAAATTGGTGGTTTTGTGGACAGTGTAGAAAGTTATCTAACATCACAAAGAGATATTGATCAATTGAGTCAATGGGCTGAGGAGTGGCAGATAGAGGTCATAGAATCCCTACAGTGTGGAAACAGGCCATTAGGCCCAACAAGTCCACAACAACCCTCTGAAGAGTAACCCACCCAGACCAATTCCCTTACCCTATTACTCTATATTTCCCCTGACTGATGCACCTAACCTACACATCCCTGGACACTAGGGGCAATTTAGCATGGCCAACCAACCTAACCTGCACATCATTGGACTGTGGGAGGAAATCAGAGCACCCGGAGGAAGCAATGCAAACACGGGGAGAATGTGCAAACTCCACACAGTCGCCCAAGGCTGGAATTGATCCCAGGTCCCTAGCGCTGTGAGGTAGCAGTACTAACCACTGAACCACCATGTCACCCAAGAGTTTAATTTGGACAAATATGAGGTATTGCATTTTGGTAAAACAAACAAAGGCATGATTTATACAATTAATGGTAGGTCCCTGGGTAGTGTGATAGAACAGACAGACCTAGGGGTTCAGATACATAATTCTTTGAAATTTGCATTACAGGGAAACAGGGTGGTTAAGAAGGCATTTAGCACACCTGCCTTCATTGCTTAGACCTTTGAGTATAGGATTTGGGTCTCGTGTTGAGGTTGTACAGGACATTGGTGCAGCCTCTTCTGGAGTACTGTGCCCAGTTCTGGTCACTCTGTTATACAAGAGGTTGTCAGTGAGTGTAAAATATCATCCAGAGTCTAATCATAATGATTTTTGAGGACTGTGTGTTTGGAAGAGGTTACAGAGATAGGGAGGGCTGAGGTCATGGGGGGATTTGAAGATCAGGATGACAATGTTAGAATCAAGGCATTATTTAACCATTAGGAATCAGTGTAAGTCAGTAATCATCGTGTGTCAAGGAAACTTAGGACTTGATGCCTGTCACAATATGGTCAGCAGAGTGTTGGTTGAGATTTAAGAAGTGTGGAATATGGGAGAAAATTATTGGAACAGACAAAATTTTGGGGAACCAAAGTATTGAGGTGACAAGGATTTCAGATGAGCTGATCTCTGCACTCTGCCAATGCTTGCCCTTTTCTCAATTTTCATCACTCCATCATTGGCAGTCACACCTTCAGCAAATTAAGATCAAAAGTCTGTAGCTGTTCCCTTAACCTCTTCACCTTTTAACCGTAAAACGCCTGCCTTTGACCTCAAGGTTGTAATTGGTTGCCCTAATATCCTGATAAGCAGATGGCGTTGACTTGTGTTTAATCACAATCCCATGAAGCACTGCATGGTGGTTTCACTGCATTAAGGGCACCATTCATGTTAGAACAGGGAATAACTTTGTTGACAATGATGAGTTTTGTGATGATACAACACTGATTCCTGATGAAGGGCTTCTGACCGAAACATCGATTTTTCTGCTCCTCGGATGCTGCCTGACCTGCTGTGCTTTTCCAGCACCACTCTGATCTTGACACTGATGTCAATAGTCACATGCTTCCAAGACGTGAAGAAGAGACTAATGGAAATACTGTACTAAGAAGCTGCAGTCAGCACTCTGCATATTAGAATGTGATTAAAGTGTTTACAGGACTTAGTAAGGGAGAGGCAAGAGTTATTCATAGACAAAGTAAAAATAGCAATTTCACAGATTTGGAGTAGGAACAGTGTAGCAAGATCAAACTGTCCATCCACATCCAAGTCACTCTGTGAGACAGGAACCTAAGACAGCTTACTTTGTGGTGATAGTTTATTAGCTACTCAGTCTCACAGTTCCTTCCACATCCAGAATAGAGTTGCTGTTATGATATGTATTGTACGTACAGTCAGATAACTTATAGCCACTCAAATAAAGACATTACCAAACTTAACAACGTGATTAACATGACATTAATAATAGCACCTTCCAAAGTGCTGTACAAACATCCAATACCAAGACCACATACAATGTGACAGGCGGGTATAAAGGCATGAGGGTATAATTCATGAGGGTATAAAGACACAATTCAAAAGTCCAAGGATACTATATTCGTATAAAGAACTATCTAAACATGTATGGGTGTTGTTCCCACTTAAATTGCAGAGCAGTGCAACTTAAAGAGAAAAAGGCACAATTTATAACAGAATGACATTGCAGGAAAAATATTTCATTGGGTTCTCATGTCTGTCAATCACGTCATTTATCTTCAAAGACCAACAACCACCACATGAAGGCAAAAGGGGTTGGGGGAGGTGGGATCAAGGAGAGTATGAAAATAAATTAAAACCAGATTGGAGCGTGGGAGGGTTTTTCTTTTTTTAAAAGCGCTCCATGTTCTTGACCAAAAAAATGTCACCACCAGAGGGTTTGAGACATGTACTGTGCATTTCCCACAGCGCACTAACCAAACACTGCTCCTACTAATGCGCAGAAAGCCAACAACCCCTTTCTTAAAGGGCGGCAGACTCTCATAAAGAAAAGCTGCAAAAGTTGGCCAGGAAACGTTGTCAAGGGACATAAGATATGATTGGTTTCCTTGTGGCCTCTCTGTTCAAGATGCCACGACTTGAGAATGCCCTGTGTTTGCTTGGGTGGGAAATGTTTGTGAGGTTTTGAGGGGACAGGGCAGAGTGTGGGGGGTGTGGCAGAATAAAAAGAGCACTTCATATTAGAGCATTGGGAATTCTGAATCCACAATTTTCGCTGTTGTTCTCTTGCTGATGCTCAGTTAGTGCAACAGTCAATTGGCTTTTATTTTATATATAAATAAGCAATACAGAGTGGAATAATAATCAAACTTGCTGTTGTGTTATTTCTGACAGAACTCAGGGAAACGACCATAAAATATGTTCATATTCACCTCAGTTTACAACTTGATTATACAAAGAACATCAAATTTTTATCAAAATATACTAAATTTTAAAAAGGAAGAAGCATTCTTCGTCACTGTAGAGACGATGTCCCTGTAACTGTTGTAAGTCCGCAAGATATAGGAACAGAATGAGGCCATTCGGTCCTTCGGGTCTGCTCCAGCATTCGATGAGGGCTGATATGTTTAACAACCTCATTCTGCTGCTTTCTCCCTATAACCCTTAATCAGACCATTCAACTCTGGATGGTTGAGGTAGTCTGCTGCTACCAATTCTCCTTTATGGAAAAAAAACTACTTTTTAATCAGCCTGTTTGGACATATTAAGACACCTCCAGGACAGGAGGGATGTGAACCTGAACCTTCTAGCCTAGAGGTTGGGACATTGCCACTGCAGCACAAGACCCCTAACCCTCCTTTCTTTATATTTTCTCTTAAACTGACTTCTTAGAAATGTTATGACACAGCCCTGTAGCAGGTGGAAGTGGAACCTGGGCCTCCTGACTAAGCAGTAGAGACACTACCACTGAGCTGGAAGGTTTGTTTACAAACATTTCATCACCGTACTTAGTAACATCTTCAGTGAGCTTCTGGATGAAGCTACCACGATACTACAAGAGCCTCTTAACTGGAATGCTCCTGCATCTGAGGGCCTGTCTAAATATCAGTGGTAGAGGGTAGAGCACTGGTGAGTCTGAACAAGATGGGGCATATGTCTTAAATAGTAGGAGTCAGTTTGTTGCGAGATAGCAATAGGTACAAGTTGTATAGAATAGTTAGGCATAAATACTTAAAACTATCAGGAGCCAGAGATGACATGCCTGTCTCCGTCAGGATCTCATGCCAGAATGCCTGATTAGATTAGATTCCCTACAGCGTGGAAACAGGCCCTTTGGCCCAACCAGTCCTCACCGACCCTCCGAAGCGATTTCGAAGCTACTTGGATGCTGCCTGAACTGCTGTGCTCTTCCAGCACCACTAATCCAGAATCTGGTTTCCAGCGTCTGCAGTCATTGTTTTTACTCCGAAGAGTAACCCACCCAGACCCATTCCCCTCTGACTAATGCACCTAACACTATGGGCGATTCAGCACGGCCAATTCACCCTAACCTGCACATCTTTGGACTGTGGGAAGAAACCAGAGCACTCGGAGGAAACCCATGCCGACAATGTACAAACTCCACACAGACAGTCACCCAAGGCAGGAATTGAACTTGGGACCCTGGTGCTGTGAGGCAGTAGTGCTAATCACTAAGCCACTGTGCCACCCAACCCAAAGACTGAGTGGCATTGTATGAATGCAACTTCAACATGAAAATTTTCTGAACTAAGAACCAACATTAATTATATTTAAAGTCTGTGCCCATTGAGAAATCACAATTTATTGATTTTAATTGATGACAATTTATATTCACAGAAAACCTTGTGCTTTTTCGGCCATGATGATATGAATGCTGGTTACTGTGCAGCACATCTCATGCACCTATGGACAGTCATGCACGTGTTGAGGAGAGGGAGGAGGCTGAGCCACTTTCTGATGAAAGGGTTGAGAGCGATCAGGAACAGATTGTATGTAACAGCAAAAGAAGTGATGTGACATGAGGAAAAGCCTTTTCTTGCTGGGAAATTAGGATCACTGCCTACGAATGTGGTTCAATCGAGGCTCTCAAGTGAAGAATTGGAGAATTATCAGAATGTGCAGGGTTATTGGGAGAAGTCGGGTAAATGGTATTGGGAAGGGCAACTATGGAGAGCTGGTATGGATATGATAAGCCAAATGGCCTCCTTCTGTCACCAGTTCTGTAAGTCTGACCCTAGTAACACCTCACAGCAGAGCCTGGCCTCCAATTCTCTTAATCTCTCCTTGCCATTGAACCAAGGCCCAAATCTGCTAAGAAGGTGCAGTAATCAGTTATGACTACGTCACGTTTTTTAAAAAAAATCCCACATAGCCTTCTTCCACTCGTCAAAATTAGGTTTGAGGGACTTGGTTGTGTCAGGACTGTCATGGACATTCTGAGACAGTTCTGACCACCACATTGTCATCATGGGCCAGGAACCTTCACAATGAAATCATCTCTCGAAATGAGAGGTGATCCCCAGGAGAACGGCAAACTGAAGGAATGAGGCAGTGGATGTCCCATTTCTGGAAGGGTCCTCTGGGTCAGGTTTCATGGAAAATATGCAGAAGGGCCTTCAGAGGGAGAACATAAACGACCTATGAACACAACTACCACTGCCCTCAGCACAGACACCCGAGCCCGAGAGTGTGGCAGAATCTGCAGGTGACATATTGGGCTGGTCAGCTATCTCAAACACATCAAACCAGAGTGGGAGCAAATCAGTCTCAATGCTAAGGGAGTGCCTAAGGAAAAAAAAAATGGATGCTTCCTCTATCAACATTAGTTTGCATTTATATAGCATCTTTCACCTGATTAAAATCTCACACAGGAATGTGTTCAGATAAACAAATTGACTGAGGCAAAGAGAGAGATATTAGAACAAACCCAAGGAAATTACACTGAACCTTTATAAAGGACAAACCTAGCTGGAACCCAGTATTTTTTGCCACTATACCTTATGAAGGATGTCAAGGTTAGGAGAGGGTGTTTTGTAAGATTGTGGTTCTAAAGGAGTTAATGTTTATGTCACATTGGCTCCACCCATTCTTCTGATGTTACACACAGTCTGTAGGTGGTGATAAAAGTTTAACTGTAGCTTTTGGAGGGAGCAGATGTATCTTTACAGCTCCCTAAAGTCCAAGTCATTATGCCTTATGCCTGAACAAATGTAATTGTAATTATTGCAGTCATACAACAAACCTCCTCATCATCAATGGATAGTGCCTCTTCTGTTGATACTCTACAGGGGTGTATCCTCTGCCACTAATCAGTAGGTAGGCCCCATGCAAAGTAAACACAAAAGAAGATTGTTGGCAGTGAACTACCTCAAACAACCCTCATGCACGACCACAGATTGTTAGAGGTGGCAAATACCACAAAGTACCAGTTGTGGAAGATGCCCAGGCTGGCCGTTCAGATTTAGATATCACAGGAGAGTCTAAAGAATTTGGAGTTGTTCTCCCTATAGCAGAGAAAGTTAACAGAAGATTTGCTGGGATTGTTCAAAATCACAAAGAATTTTGATAGCATCAATAAAGAGAAATAGCTCCCATCAGCTGAAAGGGATGGTATGTTTAAAACAGAGATGAGGAGGAATTACTTCTCTCAAAGGGTCAGGAATTTGTGAAATTCACGACCCCAGAGTGTGGTAGAGGCCAGAACATCAAATAAATTTAAGGAGGAAATAGACAGATTTTTAATTAGTAACAGGTTAAAGGGTTATGGTGAGCAGGCGGGAAAGTGGAGTTGAGGCTGAGATGAGATCAGCCATGATCGTATAAAATAGTAGGGAAGGCTCTTGCTTCTAGTTCTTATGTTTATACAAATGCTGATAGGAGGACCACACAGATTGAAGACCATCGCTAAGCGGTGACATGGGAGAAACTTTAATTTATTACAGCGAGTTGTTACTGTCCAGGATGTGCTGTCTGAATGGGCAATGGTATAACTTTCAAAAGGGAGATGAATAAACACTTGAAAGATAAACATTTACAAATTCATGGAAAATAGCACATGAAGATACACACACCGATCAGTTAGTAATAGGAGACAGTGAGGACTGCAGATGCTGGAGATCAGAGTAGAGAGTGTGGCGCTAGAAAAGCACAGCCGGTCAGGCAGCATCCGAGGAACAGGAGAATCGACGTTTCGGGCAGAAGCCTTTCATCAGGAATGGTGAAGGGCTTATGTCTGAAATGTCAATTGTCCTGCTCCTTGGATACTGCCTGACTGGCTGTGCTTTCCCAACACCACACTCTCGAGTCAGTTAGGAATAGGCCATTCAGCCTCTAGCCTTCTCTATTGTCCGATGGGAAACTCAACGGCATCTTTCCACCAGCCCCCAGGACCCTTGATTTTCATTGTCAATCAAAAATCATGTTAGCTCAGTCCTGACCAGATTCAATGAGGCAGCTTCTGCCCATTCCAATGAACTGAGTATTTGTTCAAGTACACCATTTGGCCCAGTCGACTCTATTTTTTTATACATTATTATTGTTTCCTTGATGCATTTTCACCCTAAACCCCGAAATGTAAGCAGCTTGCACCAGGATTGAGACACAGTGACAAGCTCAAAGATGAAAGTGTCGACATACTTCAAAAACTGTGAATAATTAATAAGAACATTGTACCTCGAAATATCTTTTAGCCCAATTAATTATCCACTGAACCGCAAGTTCACTGGCCTTGGGGCAGGAGAATTGTTTGTACACTTTTATCAGCGCTCTAACCTCTGACAAAAGCTCCTGGAATTTGGTGCTCTGGAAGTTACTGTGAAAATTCTGTTAACTATTTCTGACCAAGTGTGGTCAAGAGATTGCGTTTCTTGATATTACCCCTCCAGGTGCATCTAATTCTTCTCTCATAATTAATCATAATATCAGAACAAAGGATCATCTATTTAAGACAGAGATGAGGAGGAATTCATTCTCTCAGAGGATCGTGAATCTGTGGAATTCTTTACCACAGAGGGCTGTCGAAGCTGGAGTCATTCGACATATTCAAGGCTGAGATAGATTTTTAATCGGTAAGGGAATCGAGGGTTTAAGGAATAAAAGCAGGAGAATGAGTTGAGGATCATCAAATCAACCATAGGCTCAATAAATGGCAGATCAGACTTGATGGGCTGAATGTGAGTAAGTGATCGGGTACAGTTACAATGTTTAAAAGACACTTCTGTAAGTAGATGAATAGGAAAGGTACAGAGGGATATGGGCCAGGAGCAGGCAGGTGGGACTAGTTTTGTTTAGGATTACGTTTGGCATGGACTGGTTGGACCGAAGGGTCTGTTTCTGTGCTGGATGACTCTATAACTCTGCTATGTGTTATTGTCTTTAATGTTTTTTATCAGTGAAGTGTCATCATGGGAAGATGATGATTTTGTAAATATCTGGCTTGGAATTCCTGTTCCATTGCTGTACGCATCTAGGAGAACGTGAAGACTGCAGATGCTGGAGAGTCAGAGTCAAAAAATGTGGCACAGCAGGTCAGGCAGCATCCGAGGAGCAGGACAGTCGACGTTTTAGGTATAAATCCCTCATTAGGAGTGCGTCAACGTTTCAGGCATAAGTCCTTCATCAGGAATGTACACATCTAGGCCATTTGGCCCCTCTAGCCATTTCTGTCATTCAATAAAATCGTGACTGTTTTCACAGTTGCTAGCACAGCCATGACTATCAAGAGACAGGTTGATTTTAACCCCTGTCTCACGCTCTTTGCCAAGCACTTCAAGGCTAACTGCTTCGCCATCAATTTCTGATTTTCAGTATACTGCCTTAAAATTACTTTTCAAACAACCCAATTCATTGGCACCCCTCCTTAAACATTCACTTCCTCCACCATTCACTCAGTAGCAGCAGTGTTTACAATCTACAAGGAGCACTGCGGTAACTCCCATGGATCCTTCAAGTGCACCTTCCAAACCCCTCCAAGCCACAAACCATCCAGGCATGGGACTGAATCACTGGCCCTTGAGAGTTGCAGAGTCAAAATTCTGGAACTTCTTTCCTAACTGCACTTTGGTATCCATGCACCCACAGACTGCACCAACTCAGCAATGCACCGTTATGTTCTCTTGGGTAATTCGGGATAAGTGATTAATGCTGGCCCAGTGAGCAAAACTCACATCCCATGAACAACACTACCACACTGTCACGCTGATAACACTTTGCTGCATTGTTCCAGTGAAGCGCAACACAAGCTGAAGGAATATTACCCTCATTTTTCACATAATCTTCAGAACTCAACGTTGACTTCATCAACTTCAGGGAACCTTTGCCCTATATTGTGATTATATCTCACACCTCACCACCTCCAAGCCACTCCCATGCCTTAGTTAAATGAGCTTGCTTTCAGCAAAGCTGACCTAGTTTCAACTATGGACACCTAACACAGATCTGTTTTTCATCGATATCCCTCCTCTGTCACCATTCCCTTTGTCAGCCTCACCAACTGTTCCACTTGCTCCTCTTCCCTCTCTGTCATGTTCCAGCTGGTTTCAGCTTCAAAGAAGTGTCATATTGGATTTGACTCATCAATTCTGTTTCTTTCTCCACAGATGCTGCCAGATCTGCTGAGTTTCTCCAGTATTCTCTGTTTTTATTTAATAGACATTTCTGTTCTTTCCGGTAAATGTAAAAGTTTGAAGGATCCTCAGTCCCTTATTGTTTAATGTTTAACTTTGTTTTCTTTATATATCTGCTTTGTACCAAGATCCTGTACCTATATACCTTTGGATTGGAGATAGCGCTGGAAGTGGCGATTTGTAAACTTTTCACTGTGCTCAAGTGAGTACATGTAACAGTAAAGTTAAAACAAAAGCAGAAATTTCTGGAAAAGCTCAGCAGGTCAGGCAGCATCTGTGGAAAGAAATCAGAGTTAACGTTTCAGCTCCCGTGACCCTTCCTCAGAAGCTAATTCAATCCAGTTCAGTTATTGATTATAAGGACTCTTATGATATTGACCCAGCATGACAAAAGGGCAGATTTTAAAACATACTTTCCTGTGATCTGGGCATCACTGCCAAGGCCAGCGAAGGGTGTTGATCATAAAATGTCCTTGAATTGAGTTAGCCATTTCAGAGGGCAGTGAAGAGTCAACCATGTTGCAGTGGTTCTGAAGTCACATGTAGGTCTGTCCAGGTAAGGGCAGCAGATTTCCTTCCCCAAAAGACATTAGTGATGATAAGCAATGATAATTTTATGATCCCCATTCCTGACACTAACTGTACATTTCAGATTTATTAATTGAGGTTTAATGTACTTTGAAGTGCTCTCATGGGCTCCTCAATTCCCAGTCTAGCACCATAACCATTTTACATGACCATCTGTCCTCAATGGTGAGCTGCTCATTATCACATTACTGTGGGAGCTTGCAGTGCTCAAAAAGGCTTCCATACTTTTTGCATAACATGAGTGATCACACTTCATCAGTGTTCGAGCACTTTGGGATTTTGAGGGATTATTAAATATATATTTTGTGTTTTTTATCAAAGTTATAAAATACTTCTTTTTCAGCCAAATCTATGTTCCTGCCCACTCATCAATGTGGCTTGAAGCCAATGACCTGTATCCCATTTGCCAGCAATGAAGGGCATGGAAAGAAATCACGGGGCCATCGTGCTGCTCTTGGACAAGGGTCCCAACCCACAACCCTTCCCCACACGGAGGAACAGCAGACTCCATGTAGTCCTGATTATTGGGCTCTGATGTACCCAAGCCCCATACCCATTGTTCCAGGTCCTGGTTAGCATGCATCACTCGGACTCAAAGGTTAGGCTGTGGGCTCAAGCTTAGCATGAATAGGCTAATCTACTGATGGGGTACTGCACTGTTGAAGGTGCCATCTTTTGGATAAACTGAGAGGCCCCCAAGCTGGAGTTTACTAGAGTTACGAGTGACTTGGTTGATCCTGAGAAGACTTGACAGAATGTATATATTCAGGATGTCTCCTCTTGTGGACAAACTAGTGCCTTGCTGGTTAAGAATAGGAGGTCATCGATTTAGGACAGAGATAAGGAGAATTCTTTTTCTCACAGAGTGTTGTGAGTCTTTGGAACTCTCTTGCTCAAGAGAGGTGGAAACAGAATCTTTGAATACTTCTAAGGTACAAACAGATATTATCAAATGGCAGAGCGGCCCATTCATAGAATCTTTCTCATAGAATCCTTCCAGAGTGGAAGCAGGGCATTCAGCACATTGAGTCCACATCAACTCTACGAAGACCATCCCAACCCCCTCTGCTATCTTTGTAACCCTGCATTTCCCATGGCTCCCCACCTAACCTGCACATCATGGCATGGCCAACTTAGCATGGCCAATCCACCCAACCTGCACATCTTTGGACTGTAGGTGGCAACCAGCAAACCCGAAAGGAACCCTTGGGGAGAATGTGCAAACTCCACATAGACAGTCACCTGAGGCTGGAATCGAACCAGGATCCCCGGCGCTGTGAGGCAGCAGTGCTAACCACTGAGCCGCCACATTGCCCACTGAAAAACTGTTTGTTTTCATGAAAGAGAGCAGGCAGCAGTTATCCAATATTTATTCTTCAAACATTACCACAAAAATAGATTAATCGGCCATCGTCGCATTGCCATTTGCGGGAGTTTGCAATATTCAAATGCCCGCCCTGTCTCCAAGATTACAGTGGGGACTGTGCTTCAGTTAAAACACTGTACTGATTGTAAAGTGCTTTGTAATGTCTGGGTGGTTGTGAAAGGCACAATATAAATGCAAATCCTTCCTTTTTTAAGGTAATATCAATCACCTCAGGGACCTCCATTCAGTCTGTGCCTAGAGTGCTCTTGGCTTGCATCTCATGAAGTCTGGTAGGTGTTTGCACAGGGAGAAGGCCTCTGGCTAGTAGGAGAAATATGGTAATTCTCGACGTAAGGTCGAAAATATGTTCCACATGGCTCAATGCTTTGTCAGGAAGTGGGTTCCCAGGAATGCCATTGCACTGACCACAGTCTGAAAGGCTCTTTGTAAGGATTCAGATCCCAAAGTCAACATGAAAACAAAAAAAAATACCAGCAAATTTCATTCAAATTAAAATGAAAAAGACCCACTCCTTGTGCAGAAGAATGGTAACAAAGTAGAAAGAAATTAAAGATTTAAGTCTTTACAACTTCAGAATGCCCGAAAGCACTTAACAGTGAACAAAGTACTTTGAGATGACTGTCCTAATGTAGGATATATGGCAGCTAACCTTTACACAGCAAGCTTGCATTAACAACCGGATGAGGTTGCTGCATAATCTGTCTTTTCTGTAATGTTGATTGAGGGATAAATGTTGTCCAGGGCCTTCAGGGAAATTGTTCCATACAGCACAGTGGCCGAGTGGTTAAGGGGATGGGCTAGAAGTCCACTGGGGTTTCCCTGTGCAGGTTCGAGTCCTGCCGACTACGGTGATTGCTAGCAGTGTTAAGGGTCAGTGGTCAGCACTGTTGCCTCACAGCACCAGGGTCCCAGGTTCAATTCCAGCCTTGGGCGACTGTCTGTGTGGAGTTTGCACATTCTCCCCGTTTCTGGATTAGTGGTGCTGGAAAAGCACAGCAGTTCAGGCAGCATTCTCCCTGTGTCAGTGTGGATTTCCTCTGGGTGCTCCGGTTTCCTTCCACAGTCCAAAGATGTGCAAGTCAGGTGAACTGGCCATGCTAAATTGCCCATAGTGCTAGGTGCATTAGTCAGAGGGAAGTGGGTCTGGGCGGATTACTCTTCGAAGGGTCAGCGTGGACTGGTTGGGCCGAATGGCCTGTTTCCACACTGTAGGGAATCCAATCTTCTAAGTAGTGTCCCTGGGATCTTTTACAGTACTTGAGACAGAGCACATTGGGCTATGGTTCCATGCTGAAAGTGGCTGCTGCATTTACTACAATAATATGTGACTGCACTTTTAAACTTTAAGGAATTAAGGGCTATGGGGAGAGTGCGGGTAAGACCATAAGACCATAAGACATAGGAGTGGAAGTAAGGCCATTCGGCCCATCGAGTCCACTCCACCATTTAATCATGGCTGCTGGGCACTTCAACTCCACTTACCCGCATTCTCCCCGTAGCCCTTAATTCCCCGAGACAATAAGGATCTATCAATCTCTGCCTTGAAGACATTTAGCATCCCAGCCTCCACTGCACTCTGCGGCAATGAATTCCACAGGCCCACCACTCTCTGGCTGAAGAAATGTCTCTGCACTTCTGTCCTGAATTGACCCCCTCTAATTCTAAGGCTGTGCCCACAGGTCCTAGTCTCCTCACCTAACAGAAACAATTTCCTAGCATCCACCCTTTCCAAGCCATATATTATCTTGTACGTCTCTATTAAGTCTCCCCTTAATCTTCTAAACTCCAATGAATACAATCCCAAGATCCTCAGCCATTCCTCATAAGTGGAGTTGAAATGCCCATCAGCCATGATAGAATGGCGGAGAGGACTCGATGGGCCGAATGGCCTTACTTCCGCTCCTATGTCTTATGGTCTAAACAAGGTCTTCATTAACTGTTAGATACTTTAAAATTTCCAGTAGTTGTGGAAAATGTTATATAAATTCAGCAGTTGGGAGGTCATGTTGTGGCTGTACAGGACATTGGTTAGGTCACTTTTAGAATATTGCGTGCAATTCTGGTCTCCTTCCTATCAGAAAGATGTTGTGAAACTTGAAAAGGTTCAGAAAAGATTTCCAAGGATGTTGCCAGGGTTGGAGGATTTGAGCTATAGGGAGAGGCTGAACAGACTGGGGCTGTTTTCCCTGGAGCATCGGAGACTGAGGGGTGACATTATAGAGGTTTATAAAATCATGAGGGGCATGGATCAAGTGATTAGACAAGGTCTTTTCCCTTGGATGGAGGAGTCCAGAACTAGAGGGCATAGGTTTAGGGTGAGAGAGGAAAGATCTAAAAGAGACATGAGGGATAACTTTTTCACACAGAGGGTGGTGTGTGTATGGAATGAGCTGCCAGAGGAAGTGGTGGAGGCTGGTACAATTACAGCATTTAAAAGCCATCTGGTGGTATATGAACAGGAAGGGTGTAGAGAGATATGGGCCACGTGCTGGCAAATGGGACTAGATTAGGTTGGGATATGTGGTCATCATGGACAAGTTGGACCAAAGGGTCTGTTTCTGTACTGTACATCTCTATGACTCTAAATCTTTCTTTGTTTCAGGTGCTGGAGTTGCCATACTTAATCAATTCTGCCTCTCTGTGTCTCTGTTCCTCTGTAAGAACCAATTCAAACCAACATTTGAATTGAATTCCCCTCTAATTACTCTCACTTCGTTCAGCATTTGTGGAACTATGTGTTTCCAATGGGAAATGCCTTGGAACATTTTGTAAATTAAGATACTACGTAAATATATATAATAACTATGTAGGTGGTCTAGTTAGGAGGTGTCGTCCCTCTCTCTGAGCTAGGTGCTCTGGGTACAAGACCAACCTAGAACCCTGTTCATGAAGCAAAGTGAGTTTCTTTTGAGACCAAACAGGGGGAGTCCCATTCTGCTAATCCTCCCAACACAAACTAATAGCAGGAGATAAAATATTCCTAATCCGCTGTGTGCTGGAAACAAAACTGGTGCCTCTATCATCACTATCCATCACTCAATGCCTGCAACATGCGCATAAAAACTTATGTTGCTACAGCAATTCATATTCCTTGTTGGGGGTGGGGGCTGATTGACTCAGTTGCCTAGACAAGCACATTGGAGTTGTTTCCCTGTTCTGGCCAAGGGAAGGATTCAAGAGCTGCCGTCTTGCTTCACTCCTAGTGGAAATCAGCAGACTCTGAGTTGGACTTCCCTTCGGGCAAAGTCGCACTAAATATAATCATGAAAACTCTGAACATTAAAGCTGGCAAAAACAAAAATCATCACAAATTTTCAACTGATTCAAGGATGGTTTAGTGAGGTCCTCGGATCGGCCCCGCCGGTGTCGGACAAGGCCCTGGTGGAGCAAAAAAAAAGTGGGCGGCACGGTGGCACAGTGGTTAGCACTGCTGCCTCACAGCGCCAGAGACCTGGGTTCAATTCCCGCCTCAGGCGACTGACTGTGTGGAGTTTGCACGTTCTCCCCGTGTCTGCGTGGGTTTCCCACAGTCCAAAGATGTGCAGGTCAGGTGAATTGGCCATGCTAAATTGCCCATAGTGTTAGGTAAGGGGTAAATGTAGGGGTATGGGTGGGTGGTGGGTCGGTGTGGACTTGTTGGGCCTGTTTCCACACTGTAAGTAATCTAATTTAAATACTTGTTACAATCGGGTGAGGAGGAGATGGACCATCTCTTGTCTTTTTAACCTCCTTGGTCTGCTGCAACAATAATTTTTTAATTCTTTTAACACGCAGCTATACTTGCTTCAATGAAACCTTGTTTATTTTTGCAAAAGTAAAGAAGCAAAAGTAAAGTAAACAAGGTTTTCTGAAATAAAAGAAAGCGAAATTTTAATATTTATTAATCCTAACAAAAATTTTACATCGAATATATCACGAGCATAGGTATGATGTTTAAAAAGGAGAATGTCTAGTCTAAATCTGAAGATCAAGAAAAAGTTTAAACAAAGTATTTAGAATCCTGTAGTGGTAAATTTAATCTGAGACTAGAGTTGTTTAACCGAAGACATCTGTACTCAGCATGAATGAAACTAGTGGTGATCTTGGGGTCCTGGATAAATGCATGTTTCTCTGATTTGCTTTACAATGGATTTTGTCTTACAAGATGCTGAGCGATTAAAAAAAAAGGACAGAGAGCGTGAGAGACAGAGACAATCAGTCTTCCAGTTCTACTGTTTTGAATTCACCATCCTTCTCTCTGTCCTGCCCAAAAACAGTTGCCTGAAATACAATTCATTCTATTCCCATGTCTGTTTTCATTGGACATTTTCCCCAGCTGAATAATCTGCAGACCACTTTTATCTCAATATGTGGATCCACCAGCAAGTTGTAAATAAAACAGGCGATACCAATGTGAGTCACTGGTTTAGGTAGTTCTAATGACATAGGAACAGGAAAATTAGGAGCAGAAGGAAACCATTTGAGCACCATTCAATGACATCATGGCTGATCTACCTGAGTTTGGAATTCTAAACTCCCATCTAGCTCCAATAATCTTTGATCCCCCTCCCAATAAGAATCGATCTCGCTCCACCTTAAAAGTATTCAATAACCCTGCGTCCACTGCCTTCTTAAGAAGGGAGTTGCAAAATCACACACTCCACCATAGAAAGAATGTCTCCTCATCTCTGATCTATAGGGTGACCTCGAATTTTTAATTCTAGTTCTGAGTCTTGATATTAATAGTTTCATGAAGTGGCTCAACTTGGTGTCAGGTGATCACTCCAGCCACCTTCGTCAGTATCTTTCCTTTTTGAAACAACGTTTTACCTCATAAAAGGTCTCTAAGTGTTAAAAATCAGATGACATGTGATAACCCAGACAAGGCCCTAATTAATCACTAATTAATCTGTCTTGTGAAGGTCAGGGGAGCCTGAGTTCCCTTTGTAACAGGGCAACAGCCTCCCCAACTAAGCCCTTTATAAAGCAGACCCAAGACTCCTGTGACATAGTGGTCGTGACCCTGCTTCTGGACTAGGAGTCTGGGTTCAAGTTCCACCTGCTTCAGAGGTGCGTGATAATATTTCTGAACAGGTTGATTCGAAAAAGTCAAACATTGCAGGCCCAGGTGATTTTGGTGGTGGCAGAGTTGCCCATTTGTGTGTGATAGCGCACTGGAGTATAAGAAAAGAAATAAAGCAGATCCAGAGATGGGACTGCAGAACTCACTGTCCTGGGTAGGGCCTGGCCTATGTAGCCCTCAGGTAGTGGCTCCAATTTGGTATTCGACAATGAATGGTGTTCATTTCCAGTCAGCTTTCCTGAGTTATTACTTGAATCTAAATGTTGGTTCATCATGTTTGAGAAAAATTCTACAGGGTTACCATGACAAACCAACATTACTTGCAGGAGATTTGCTCTCTGTGAGATTCCATAATTACCTTTTACAATTAATGTCAGACTCTGTTGCGAGAGAGGGGAATGGAAACTAGTATTAATGTTTTACATTGGCACTCTGTTGAGATTCCATGGTAAGAAAGGGTGTAATTCTGCCACAAAAATTATTGCTAGCTTCCACACAGCTTTGCTGATCACTGTGTGCCAAGGTATGCATGGCTTAGATGTTTAAATTGGAATTGTCTTTGGTTTGAAGTTCAATATTCTGTTAGCCAAAACCACCAGAAATGATAGAGTTTGAAATAATCCTGTGGTTAACGAGTGAGTAAATATTTTAGAGAATTTATTCTTGACATTGGGCGTTGCTAACAAGGTCAGCATTTATCACCCATCCAAGTTACACTTGAGAATTCCAATACTAGGCCATTTCAGACAGGAGTTGAAAATTACCGTAAATCATAGCATATACGTTGACCCTGTGTTAAGAACTGTTCTGGCCCCAAAAATCACATTCATGCATAGACTTAGTAAATAAGTCAGCCCCTCTTTTCAGCCATAATGTGTTATCTACTGTTAAGAGTAGTCAGCTCAAACTTCTCATTCCAAAAATGAAGGTTCTCCTTCCTGGTACCTCATAACAGGGTACAATGCAAGGCTGTGCTGCAAAGGCATTTAAAGCACACCCAGTCTTTGTACAGGTCAACCGCAATCAGTCAGGTCAAAGGAACATAGGAGCAGGAGTAGGCCATTCAGCCCCTCAAGCCTGTCGTGGCTTGTTTTTATACTGTTTGTAAGTCGCACACCACTCCTCCATTTTCAAAGGGGATTTTTGGGTCCTTGAAGGCTGACTTATCCATAGTTATTTGTAGTAGTCACACTGGCATGAGACTGAAGACATACATAAAGTTAGTGAGGATAATACAAGTGTACCAGTTGTGAGTTTCTGAGAATCTTCTGATGCCAGCTTTTGCTTTCAGCCATTTTAAAGTCAAACAAATTCAAATATCTCGAACGCTGCTGGGAATGTGAATTCACATTTACAGGTTATTGGTCAATGATCATCGCCACTACACTTTCGTAAGCTCCCATCCAATTTTCTTCTTCCAGTTTATAATTCAATCCATTAAGTACTAAATTGAATCCTGCTTTAGAATGACCTCACATAAAAGCTTCACTGTGATAGAAGCCTTTCAATTCATTAGCCTGGGCTGCACTGGAACTCAAATCCTAAAAGTGAAAGGTTTTTCTGTTAATCCATTCTGTGAAGGACAATTGCAACTGCTTGATGAATGAATTTGAAGTCCTCATCAGTAGAAAACAAAGCTGATCAAGGTGAGCTGCACAAAAGGCAGTTAAGTCATACACAACTTGAGTATTGCTGAATAAAGACACATTTTATCCAAGCTCTTCATTGAGTCATTCAGCATGGAAACAGACCCTTCAGTCCAACCAGTCCATGCCGAACATAATCCCAAACTAAACTAGTCCCACCTGCCTGCTCCTGGCCCATATCCCTCCAAACCTTTCCTTAATTAAATTAATTAAATACATTCTAAACATTGTAATTGTACCCACATCCACCACTTCCTCAGGAAGTTCATTCCACGTGCAAACCACCCTCTGTGTAAAAAAAAAATTGCTTGTCATGTTTTTTTCAAAATCTCTCTCCTTTCACCTTAATAATGTGCTCTCAGTCTTCAAGTTTTGCACTAGCAAAATCAAATCTAGTGGATCTTCATCTGAATCTCTCTTGCCCGTAGTCCAATACTACAAGCATGAAAAGGGGGTGCTTTAACTTCTAGTAGTCAGTGGAGTAAAGATTGTATGCACAGGACAATTGAAATTTAACATTTGTAAATGTTCCACAGGTATTTCTTGTTTCTTCACTAGTGTAGACAAGATGGCTTGAATGGCCTCTTTCGTTTCCACTGTATTGCTATAGGTTTTAATATATTGTGAGTAGGGAAGGAACTAAATCTGTCTTGGACATATGCAGTCCTGGCCAGTTTTGAGAAGGTTGGTAGCTCAGGTTGAGGTCTGGATGTAGGTTTGCTCTCTGAGCTGGAAGGTTTGTTTTCAGATGTTTCGTCACCATACTAGGTAACATCTTCAGTGTGCCTCTGGGTGAAGCACTGGTGGTGTAGCCCGCTTTCTATTTATATGTTTGGGCTACACCACCAGCGCCTCATGTAGAGGCTCACTGAAGATGTTACCTAGTATGGTGACAAAACATCTGAAAATGAACCTTTCAGCTCAGCGAGTAAACCTACATCCCATATGCAGTATTGATTTTACTCTATGACACACTCGTAACAGCTCACCCAATTTTATTCTCCACTGTCTTGAGGGTTAGTAGTATACAGAGGATAGAGAAACAGGAAGACAAAAGGTTTTAAATGGCCACTTGGCAGGACAAAACTTGAATATTACTGAAAACACAGAGACATGCTTTCCCAACAACATCTTTGGCAATCATATTTGGATTGATGACCAATCAGCCCTTTCCTCCTGCAGTATAAGTTGTTGTGATGGTCTGAAGTTTGGAGTTCTTGCAAAGCTCATGATGATGGGAGGACAAAATGCTTTGGCAACTTTCTCCTTCATAAAAAATGCAACCCTCGGAGGATTACATTATTTGAGTAAGGGTGGGGGATATCTGTGTGAAGTCTCCTGCATTCTGACATCATCGATGCGGGTAAGAATAAACATGGTAATTGAGGTACTTGGTGTAGAAGGATGAATGCATATTTAGCTTCTTGTCTTGTTGTTAATGTTTTGATTTTTGTTCCTCACTAAGTAAAGGGACTCCATGACCCAATCGAATGGTTTCAGTGGTCAAGAATTTGATGAAGTCACTTTCGTGATGACTGAAGTTGTTTGTAAACACACCCATTACATCTCAAAAAAAATCAAGAAAGCAAATTTTAAGAAAAGAAAATGAGTGACATACTTTGCAAGCTAATAAATTGGATTTATGACCCAACCCAATTCACAGCCAATGAATTCCTCATGAAATATTACAATGTTGGCTAACACTGCAGCTAATTTCCGTACATCAAGCTCCCACAAAGAAATGACCTGATAATCATTTCTTTACTGATGATGGTTGAGAAATAGTGTTGGAGGATCTTTGAATATTGTCCTTTGAAATATTTTACATCCACCTGAGAGGGCAAATAGGGACCCAGGTTTAACATCTTAGCTAAAAGATGACACCTGTCAATATGCTGCACTCTCCTCGTAACGGCATTGATGTGTCTGTCCTGTGTTACACTCTTGAGTTTCTAAAGTGGTGCTTGAACCACAACCTTGTGGCCTAGAAGTGTGAGTTTTATCACTAAGTCAAGCTGACACCTACACAGCTCACTGGGCACAGAAAGTCCGCCCATAACACACGTAAGGATTGAGAGTGCCTCCTTCAGTGTTATCTGATAAGCATAGCACTGTTCAAAGTACTTTTCCTGTCAGTTATCAGATAACCAAAATGTCTAGCTAAATTCAACATATTCACTGTTAACTTGCAATGAGCCTTAAATGCTGAGAACTTTTAAAGACAATAATATTCAACTATTGGATATTATTGGTGGAATGAGCTAACTCATGAGTTAAGCTCAGTTAGGTTAAAATAAATGAAAATTTATCATAGTCTACAAACTCTCCTACAGATTCTGCGCATGTGTATCTATCTGTATGTAAATGTGTATGTCTTTGTACATCTGTGCATCTGTGTGTATATGTATGCATGTCTGTATGCAAGTGTGTGTATTTGGCTGTGTGCATGTGTGTAATGTGTATAGATGTGTGGTGTGCATATGTGTGTGAATACATGTTTATGTCCATTTGCATAGGTATGGATTTGCATGTCTGTCATTCTGTCTTTGTGCAATTGTGTGCATGCATGTCATATGTATGTTTGTGTGTGTGTGTAAATGTGTATGTGTGCATGTTTGTGTGAGGTGCGTGTGTAAATGTATGTGTCTGTGTGCATATGTGTGTGTGTGTCTTATCTGTTAATGTGAATGTTTGTGTGCATGTATGTGTGTCTCTTGTCAACTGATTTACATATTATTATGAAGGACACAACCTGATCAAAAATCTTTAGCATCATTGACATTATTTTATAATCTGGATTGTGACCAATTACTGTCTAGTTGTTTGGCAGGAATTTTGAATGAGGAATGTATATTGCAGGGTGGGATTGAGTATATCTTTAATCTAAGCATGGAAATTCGATTAGATTAGATTAGATTACTTTAGATTAGATTAGATTAGATTACTTACAGTGTGGAAACAGGCCCTTCGGCCCAACAAGTCCACACCGCCCCGCCGAAGCGTAACCCACCCATACCCCTACATCTACATTTACCCCTTACCTAACACTATGGGCAATTTAGCATGGCCAATTCACCTGGCCTGCACATCTTTGGACTGTGGGAGGAAACCGGAGCACCCGGAGGAAACCCACGCAGACACAGGGAGAACGTGCAAACTCCACACAGTCAGTCGCCTGAGGCGGGAATTGAAGCCGGGTCTCCGGCGCTGTGAGGCAGCAGTGCTAACCACTGTGCCACCGTGCCACCCACAAATCTATTCTTCACTTTGTTTATGGCTCCCAGGTTTTGACAGAGATGCCAATCAGTGATCTGGCATGATGGTCATCAGCCAATCCCAGCATACGAAAAGGAGACCAGCCTCCAGCAAAGAGATGAGGTGGACAGGGAGGACTACAGAGAGAGGCAGAAGGATACAATTCCCACAGGCTGAGGTTACTTCAAAAGTCCCACCTTCTCACCCCTCACCTGAGATATGGTGACTCTCAGGTTAATACCATCAACAGTCTGATGAGAGAGCAGCCATCTAGGATGATGGTGCCTTTACCTTTACCTATTTAAATCACTACAATGGGTTCAAAGTTTGGGAGAAGATTTGTAGCTCGGATGCTCGTTGTGGTTCTGTTCGCCGAGCTGGGAATTTGTCTTGCAAACGTTTCGTCCCCTGTCTAGGTGACATCCTCAGTGCTTGGGAGCCTCCTGTGAAGCGCTTCTGTGCTGTTTCCTCCAGCATTTATAGTGACCTGTCTCTGCCGCTTCCGGTTGTCAGTTCGAGCTGTCCGCTGTAGTGGCCGGTATATTGGGTCCAGGTCGATTTGGTTGTTGATAGAGTCTGTGGATGAGTGCCATTGTGTTTGTTGATAGAGTCTGTGGATGAGTGCCATCGACCTGGACCCAATATACCAGCCACTACAGCGGACAGCTCGAACTGACAACCGGAAGCGGCAGAGACAGGCCATTATAAATGCTGGAGGAAACAGCACAGAAGCACTTCATAGGAGGCTCCCAAGCACTGAGGATGTCACCTAGACAGGGGATGAAACGTTTGCAAGACAAATTCCCAGCTCGGCGAACAGAACCACAACACTACAATGGGTGTCCCCAACATTGCTGCTTGATGCTGAGTTGCAGAACTTTGACCCTGTTGCAAGGGAGGAACAGCAGTGATACATTTCTGACTAAGGAGGATATCCTGTGCAATTTTTTTTTAAAGTATATTCATTCACAGAATGTGGATGTCAGCATTTATTACCAACCCCTAATTGTCCAGAGCCAACCATATTGCTGTGGGTCTGGAGTCACATGTAGGCCAAATCAAGTATGGACAGCAGTTTCTTTCCCTCAAAGACTCCAATAATTTTCCAAATTTTCCAATAATTGATGATTGCTTCACGGTCATCACTAGATTTCCAATTACAGATGTTTTTATTTACTAAATTCATACACCACTATTTGCCAGGTGGGATTTGAACATGTGCCCCCAGAACATTACCTCTGAACATTACGCCCAGAACAATATACTCTAGCTTAATAGTCGAGAAATAGGGCATTGCCTGCCCCACCTGCAACTACATTGATTCCTGGTTCATCACCATCTTCAGTTTGAAATGTTTATGCTTGTATTTGAATCCATCTATAGCCTGGCCCCTCTGTATTCTGGCGCCTGACCCTCTGAAGTATCTGAGCTTCTCATTTTGTGCCCTTGTGAGTGGCATTCCCAAACACCTGTGTAGTCACTTGAAGGTTGCATACATGCTGATTGGCATGCCAACATATTGGTGGCCAGTTCCCATCAACTAGGGTCACACCATTAGATATCAAGAGCATAAACTCGGTAATCCCCTCTGTTACTACTTTATTTTCTTCCTTTAATTATTCTTTATAATCTAGCTCTTTGACCAGAATTTTGACTGTATACTCTGATATCATCTTTTATGGTTCAGTGTCATTTTTTTTTAACCATATTCCTATCAACAGCTTTGGGTTATTTTGTTACACTAAAGGTAATATATTAATAATCATTGTTATTGGGGAACTAGCAGGTGACGATGCTCCTACATGTATCCACAGCCCTTGTCATTCAAGATGGTTAAGGTCACAGGTTTGGAAGGTGCTGTCAATTGAGCCTCGGGGAGTTGCTGCAGTGCACCTTGTAGGTGGTACACAATGCAATCACGTCATGGAGGGAATGATTATTTAAGGTGGTGGACGGGGTGTCGATCAAACTGACTGTTTGGTTCTAGATGTCGTTAAGCTTTCTGAATGTTGATGAGAGCACCACAGGCCATTGTAGGCAATTGCAGAGTGTTCTGTGACACTCTAGACTTGTATCTTGCAGGTGGTGGACAGGCTTTGAGGAGTCTCAAGGGGTGAGCCCAACATTGCAGAATTTCCGGTTTGCTCCAATAGCCTTGCTACTTATAAAGTTTAGATTCTGTCTAAACTACAATGTCTGATTGTCATGATTTGGAGGTGCCAGTGTTGGACTGGGGTGCACAAAGTTAAAAATCACACAACGCCAGCTTATAGCCCAACAAGTTTGATTGGAAGCACTAGCTTTTGGAGCGCTGTTCCTTCATCAGGTGGTTGTGGAGTATAAGACCGTAGGACACAGAATTTATAGCATAAGTTTACAGTGTGATGTAACTGAAATTATATATCCCAGAAATCCCAGAACTTAAAGTCACATTCTCAAGTGAACTTTAACAACAGGTGCTATGTTGACCCAGATAATGCAATGAAGGTGTGAGGTGCCCTGTGTGAGGCTGTCTGTGCTTCAATGTTCAGACTGATTCTAATCTAAAAAAGGGGTTTACACAATCTTACATGGATTCATGCAGTTTTTGAGCAAAATAAAATGTTAATTCTGCAAGTGCAAATTCACCCCACAGACTTATATGTGTGTGTTGTGTGTGTGTGTGTGTGTGTGTTGGAGGTGGGGGGGGGGGATTGGAGGCCAGAACTGAAACCAACATGCCCATTCTAAAAGATGAGAGACTTCACAAACAATCCAAGTATTTTCAATATATAATTTCAGTTATAACTTTATTATCACTGTGAGCTTTTTGTTAATAAATCTGGCAATAGAGCCTAAATAACAATAAAACGAATGTTTTTCTATTTCTTTCCAAAACTTTAAAAGAGTTCAGAACATAACTGAAATAACTCCACAGAGGATGGTATCCTGTCACCAGGTTACCCTTTATTTACATGTGGAGAGTACATAATACTGATCCAGCTCCCTCAGAGCCAGCTCTCAGAGTGAGCAGAACCTCGGACACTCCTGTTTTTTTTCAGGTTTCCCTCCAAAGTCAGAAGCCAAAAGCAGCAGTACACACTGGATGTGGGTAGATATGATTCCCTACAGTATGGAAACAGACCCTTCAGCCCAACAAGTCCACACTGACCCTCCAAAGAATAACCCATCCAGACCCCTACCTTATATTTACCCCTGAACGCTATGGGCAATTTAGCATGGCCAATTCACCTAACCTGCACATCATTTGGACTGTGGGAGGAAACCAGAGCACCCAGAGGAAACCCACGCAGACACAGGGAGAATGCAAACTCACAGTCGCCCGAGGTGGGAATCGAACCCATGTCCCTGGCGCTGTGAGGCAGCAATGCTAACCACCGGGCCAGCCAGCTCAGAATCAGCCCCCTGACATAAATGGAGAGTCCTTGCCACTGGTCCAGCTCCCTCAGAGCCAGCCCTCAGAGTGAACAGAAGCTCTGACAGCCCTGTTTATATCTGTTAGCTAGGGCCCCCGATTGGACCAGATGAACAGCCCCAATCTGGGAACTCATATTCAATGAGGCCCACCTGGCTGACCTCATTACAATCATTACAATAATGAGTGCAGAAATTAAATAGCAATGTTTTTCTGTTCAATTCTTGGTCCCACAAATAATGAGCATTGTCCAACATGGCCAAAGCCAAGAAAAGTATGTGCTGTGAAATTCTGTAAGATTTAACACAGGCACAGATCAATACTGCACCAGTCAGAATTTTATTACATTATTCCAAATGTATATTCAGGTTTCATTCCTTGCTAGAGCATCCACCTCTTGCAAGTTCCCCTCCAAGCCACTCACCATTCTGACTTGGAAATATATCATCGTTCTTTCACTGTTTCTGGGTAAGAATCTGAGAACTCCCTTCCTAACATCATTTGTGCGTCAAACTACAGCATACAGACTGCAAAAAGGCAAATAGCAATAGACAATAAACATTGGCCCAGGCAGCAATGTCCACATCCCATGAGTGAATTTAAGAAAAGAGTTATCTAGTTTAGCTGCTGTTCACATAAAACATGAGGATATAATCTCAAAACATGACAATTGCTTTCAGCATAGAGTCATAGAGTCATAGAGATGTACAGCAATAGACCAGTGAGCCTGACATTGGTGATGGGCAAGTTGTTGGAGGGAATCCTGAGGGACAGGATGTACATGTATTTTGAAAGGCAAGGTCTGATTAGGGATAGTCAACATGGCTTTGTGTATGGGAAATCATGTCTCACAAACTTGATTGACTTTTTTGAGGAAGTAACAGAGGACTGATGGGTGCAGAGAGATAGATGTGATCTATATGGACTTCAGTAAGGCGTTCGACAAGGTTCCCCATGGGAGACTGATTAGCAAGGTTAGATCTCACGGAATACAGGTAGAACTAGCCATTTGGATACAGAAATGGCTCAAAGGGAGAAGACAGAGGGTGGTGGTGGAAGGTTGTTTTTCAGACTGGAGTCCTGTGACCAGCGGAGTGCCACAAGGATCGGTGCTGGGTCATCTACTTTTTGTCATTTACATAAATGATTTGGATGCTAGTATAAGAGGTACAATTAGTAAGTTTGCAGATGACACCAAAATTGGAGGTGTAGTGGACAGTGAAGAGGGTTACCTCAGATTACAACAGGATCTGGACCAGACGGGCCAATGGGCAGAGAAGTGACAGATGGAGTTTTATTCAGATAAATGCGAGGTGCTGCATTTTGGGAAAGCAAACTTTAGCACGACTTATACACTTAATGGTAAGGTCCTAGGGAGTGTTGCTGAACAAAGAGATCTTGGAGTGCAGGTTCATAGCTCCTTGAAAGTGGAGCTGTAGGTAGATAGGATAGTGAAGAAGGCGATTGGTAAGCTTTCTTTTATTGGTCAGAGTATTGAGTACAGGGGTTGGGAGGTCATGTTGCAGCTGTACAGGACATTGGTTAGGCCACTGTTGGAATATTGTGTGCAATTCTGGTCTCCTTCCTATTGGAAAGATGTTGTGAAACATGAAAGGGTTCAGAAAAGATTTACAAGGATGTTGCCAGGGTTGGAGGATCTGAGCTATAGGGAAAGGCTGAACAGGCTGGGGCTGTTTTCCCTGGAGCATCAGAGGCTGAGGGGTGACCTTATAGAGGTTTATAAAATCATGAGGGGCATGAATAGGGTAAATAGACAAAGTCTTTTCCCTGGGGTCGGGGAGTCCAGAACTAGAGGGCATAGGTTTAGGGTGAAAGTGGAAAGATATAAAAGAGACCTAAGGGGCAACATTTTCACACAGAGGGTGGTATGTGTATGGAATGAGCTGCCAGAGGAAGTGGTGGGGGCTGCTACAATTGCAACATTTCAAAGGCATTTGGATAGATATATGAATAGGAAGGGTTTGGAGGGATATGGGCCGGGTGCTGGCAGGTGGGACTCAATTGGGTTGGGATATCTGGTCGGCATGGACAGGTTGGACCAAAGGATCTGTTTCCATGCTGTACATTAATGCATCTTTCTGAAGGACACATAGAGGTGGGGCAAGAGACATTGGTCATGCTCAAATTCTAAGAACAAATTTGAAAACTGGTTCTTTTGGTTAGGACTCACTCAAATTTTCACTCAGCGACAATAACTGAGGAAATTGGTCACAGTTTCTGATCCCCATAGCTGTCCTAATGCATCAGTGTGACCCCACACAAAAACAGCAGGGTGTTTGGCTCTGATGGATCAGCATGCTATCCTGCCAAAGTTCAGGAAACAAGGCCACATTTGGAATAGTGCACACACTGCTGGTCCGTCTATCAAGAAATGGACATAGACATGCTGGTGAAACTGCAAAAAAGATGTATCAAGGATGACACTGGGGCGGAGATACTTTGGCTGTCAGGAATAATTGAACAGGTTGGAGCTTCTTTACTTTGGAACAAAGACTTTGAGTTAACCTGACAGCTTCCATTAAAACTATGACTGGATTGGCTGCTTTCAACATGAAGGGAATGGGCCCATTCGTGGGAGAATCTGAAACGAGGTGCTATAAATATAAGATTGTCACTCCACAGGACTTTCTTTACTTGGAGAGCAGTTAGAATATAAAGCCACAAGAAGTGGTTGAGGTGAAATGGCATAGATGATTTCAAAAGAAAACCAGGCCAGCACATCAGAGAAACAGGTACAATATGGGGGCAGTGAGCACTTGGGTGGAGTGCACAACACCATCACTGGTGAGTTGGGATAATTGGCCTTTTTCTGTGCCACATGTTCTGGGTACCTGGGCTGGAGATTCAAATGGCATGTGGAACCTATAAAATCATATCGCCATTATGGGTCATCTCATGTGATGTTGCTATGATACAGTCCATCCAGGCCAAGTCCAGGTTAGATGCAGAAAAATTGTTTCCCCTTGTAGGAGA
Source organism: Chiloscyllium punctatum (assembly GCF_047496795.1). Lineage (NCBI taxonomy): Eukaryota > Metazoa > Chordata > Chondrichthyes > Orectolobiformes > Hemiscylliidae > Chiloscyllium > Chiloscyllium punctatum. The sequence continues at coordinate 88,288,934 of NC_092756.1, forward strand.
ATCTAGGACAAGAGGTCATAATCTCAGAAAAACAGGTGCACATTTAAGACAAAGATGAGGAGCAATTTATTCTCTCGGGTGGGGGGGGGTGGGGGGGTTCAATCTGTGGAATTCTTTACTACAACAGTGTGTTAAGGCCAGCTCATTAAGTATATTCAAGAAGGCAGCCTGGTGGCTCATTGCTTCGCACTGCTGCCTCACAGTGCCGGAGACCCGGGTTCAATTCCCGCCTCAGGCGACTGACTGTGTGGAGTTTGCACGTTCTCCCCGTGTCTGCGTGGGTTTCCTCCGGGTGCTCCGGTTTCTTCCCACAGTCACAAAGATGTGCAGGTTAGGTGAATTGCCCGTGGTAAATTGCCCATAGTGTTAGGTAAGGGGTAAATGTAGGGGTATGGGTGGGTTGCGCTTCGGCGGGTCGGTGTGGACTTGTTGGGCCAAAGGGCCTGTTTCCACACTGTAATGTAATCTAATCTAGCACTGGGGACCCGGGTTCAATTCCCACCTTGGGTGACCGCCTGTGTGGAGTTTGCACATGCTCCCTGGGTGGGTTTCCTCTGGGTGCTCTGGTTTCCTCCCATCATCCAAAGGTGTGGGTGTTAGGTGGATTGGATATGCTAAATTGCTCATGATGTTCTGGGATGTGCAGGTTTGGTGAGTTAGCCATGGGAAATGCAGAGTTACGGGTTTTGGATGAGATGGTTTTAAGAGGGTCAGTTCTCAATAGGCTGAATGGTCTGCTTCCACACTGTGGGGATTCTATAAATAAGACTGACAGATTTCCAATCGGTAAGGGAATCAAGGATTATGAGGAAAAGTCAGGAGAGTGGAGTTAAGGATTATCAGATCAGCCATGATCTCATTTGAATGGCAGAGCAGATTCGATGGGTTGAATGGCCTGGTCCTGCTCCTACGTCTTATAGTCGTAAGTTTCTGTGGCAATGTACACTTTTACCTTCATGTGTAGTTTGGAGCAATGGAGAATGAAGATAGAGGCTCCAAAATCTTTTCCATCTCGTGGCCAACCAAGACTCTATTATTCTTAGTACCCACCGCTGGTGTGTGTGGGAAGTATTTGCTGGTTGATATTCAACATGTTTAGGTGCGTTATGAACACATCCTCCTTAACCTGGTCTAGCCTTGTGTGACTCCAGACCCTCCAGATTCTCAACTGCCCTCTGGACAATCAGAGATGTGCGATAAATACCGTCCTAGTCAGCAATACCCACTTCCCGTGAACAAATATTTTAAAGAGGTCCTGGAATGGGACGTGAAGCTAGTGCTTTAGGCTCAGAGGTAGGATCACTACCCACTGCATCACAAGATGCAACAAGAGGGAAGGAGTGAAACAAAAGGTATTGTCCACACAGAAAAAAGTTTGCTTAGACTAAAAAAGGAATTCCTGCTTCACGGAACCGATGATAAAGGGTAACTATTCCTGGGAGAGCGTGAACCTTTGTATGCCTTGATAATTAAAAGTAAGCCTAAAAGCTTAACGGACATGTACCAATGGAATGTAAGTTTCGACTGGACTGCATCAGCAGTGGTGCATGAATGAACAGGGACAGGCTGATTTAGGCCAGTGCTGATGTGTGTACTATGTAGCAGGATCTTCAACTGTACTCTTGTGACTTAGCAGTTGGATTGAAGGTCAACTGCTAAAAATTCTTGAGGTAAGTATGTTTCTGGTTCTGCTCCTGTCATCAATTAAAAGCTCTTTCTAGCTTCCGTCAGCGGTGGCAGAATTGCGAGTTTCATGAGAACTCCTAACTTTAAATTAATCTGATGTGTCCAGTTATTTACTTGCCAGGCTTGATGTTTACCAGCTTGAAGAATCAATGATGTAGAAGATCCCTCTGGTACATCAGCCTCAGTGGCTGTTCCTCATGGGTGAGACAGTGAGAGTAAACGTACCATTAAACCATTGACTTGCTCAAGGCCATAGAGAGCTTTCCATTCACTTGAGGTGATGGGCATCCAGAAAATCCAATGTCAACAGGGGAGCTTCATATGGCGCATGTTTAGTTAATGAGTTGAGAAGCAGGCTCTGCCACAGTGTCACGTATGAAGTAGTTATCAACAGTTGTCGTAGCCAAGATGTTATGCCTCTGCTTGTCATGGTGATCATAGAAATCATAGAATCCATCCAGCATGGAAACAAACCATTTGGCCCAGACTGAGCCTCTGAAGAGGGTCAAACCCACCCAAACCCATTCTCCTACCCTATTATTCTACATTTACCCCTGACCAATTCACCTTATCTATACATCCCTGAACACTATGGGCAATTTACCATCACCAATTCACCCACTCTGCACATCTTTCGATTGTGAGAGGAAACTGGAGCGCATGTGGGAAACCTACACAGAGACAGGCAGAATGTGCAAATGCCACACAGTCACCAGAGGCTGGAATCAAACCCAGGTCCCTTGCGCTATGAGGCAGCAATGCTAACCACTGAGCCACCGTGCCATCCCTGCAGGCCAGTCCATAGATGATGCCACCATTTCCTCCTCAAACCTTTCTGGAGTAACCTCCAGAGACTTTACTGGGCAACACACACACCAACCGAGTCTTAACAGAAGTGTGACATTCTGAAGAAGAGTCATATCAGACTTGAAACGTGAACTCTGTTTCTCTCTCCGAAGATGCTGCTGAGCTTTTACAGCTCTGTTTCAGGTTTCCAGTATTGCTGCAATTTGCCTTTGTTCTTCACATCTGAGTTACTCATGGAGAGGGCATGGAGGTGGGTCAAGTCAATGACTGGAAGAAGGGGAATTCAGAAAATGTTGGGAACCCCTATTCACATTCCCTGTTTACTGAACTTAGAGTGATAGAGGCATACAGCATGAAAGCAGCTCAATGCACTGCCTTCTCAATAACAGTCAGTGTTGAGCATCAACAAGAGGCTAAAGGTAAATGACAGTCACTAATAAATCCCACACAAAATTCAGAGAAATTTATTTACAATTAAATCTTTAATATGGAACGTACTTCCCCAAAGATTAGTTTTCCTTCACTCTTTCAGAGGATGTAAGATCACCTGTTTGTGCAGGCAGCGCCAAATCCATGGCAAAATTAAGAAATTTTGAAATTAAGAAAATTATGGCCTCCCGTTGATGCTCAGCACTAATGGTTATTGAGAAAGCAGTGCCTTGAGCTACTTCCTTTAACTGCTGTCTCATGGAATCGTAGAATCTGACAGTGTGGAGGTAGGCTATTTGACTAGGCAGAAGTGGGTACTGCAGATTCTGGAGATTAGAGTCAAGATTAGAGTGGTGCTGGAAAAGCACAGCAGGTCAGGCAGCATCTGAGGAGCAGGAAAAACGAAATTTTGGGCAAAAGTCCTTCATCAGGATGGTCATTCTCTGTAATTTCAATCTCCATCCATTGTTCCAGTAACCCCTTTACTGTGAGTGGGTTAACAATTCTTTATGGCAGCAGCAAGAAGACAGGAAGATGAATAAAACTAAATATTTGTCACGGCAATAAGTGGCTATGCTTAATGTTTAGCTGACGTGCAAACGTTCTCATAATTATTAATGCTTTATCCTGTTACGGAGACTTTACCATTAACCTTCAGCTGCTTAAATTAACTTAAGGATAGTTTATATGGGTGTACAGTGCCCATATGAAGTGAAGGGGGAAGCCTGCAATTTCCAATCATGCACTTTAGTAAGATTTATCAGTGAGGCTGCTCTATTAACGGTGAGAAATCGCAGCACTCCTGGGCTGGCTGAAGCCTTAAATCACTTTAATTGTAAATAGTGTGACAGGATCCAGAGTCTGTAGCTGCACAGGAACTGACTCTGGAGTGTGTTGCTCTCTTTCTCTCTTGTTCTCCGTGGGAACCAAACTCTTCTCTGGGCAAACAACCACCTCACAAACTTCTTTTTACAGTGCAGCTGCAAACCTTCAGAGGATTTTTGATAAACTTTCTGACTGGAGTTGTTGGCGTGTGGTGCTGTCTCATCATTTTCCAAGTTCTGAACAGACCTCTGGTATCGTGAGACAAAGCAGAAAAAAAAAACGCCATTTAGCCTGTTGTGTCTATGCAATCCCTGGGTGGGGGAGTCCAGAACTAGAGGGCATAGTTTAGGGTGAAAGGGGAAAGATATAAAAGGGACCTGCGGGGCAACTTTTTCACCACAGAGGGTGGTACGGGTATGGAATGAGCTGCCAGAAGATGTGGTGGAGGCTGGTACAATTGCAACATTTAAAAGCTATTTGGATGGGTATATGAATAGGAAGGGTTTGGAGGGATATGGGCCGGATGCTGGCAGGTGGGACTAGATTGGGTTGGGATATCTGGTCGGCATGGATGGGTTGGACTGAAGGGTCTGTTTCCATGTTGTACATCTCTATGACTCTATGACTCCAAGAGCTCTCCAATCATTCTGTTTTCCCCTCATCATTGACATGCAATTTCTTTTTTTTTCCTTTGTGTAGTTATCAAATACAAGTAGTTCTCCTATAACGCTGTAGTTGCGTTCCAGCAAAGCTTTGCTTAATAGAAAATCATTTATTGGAAATAATGGGACCTATGGGAAAAGTGGGGTCAGGAGCAGACCTGCATGAAATATCACTCACAATCACTCAAAAGTCATGCAAAGGTCTAATGCAGAGTGCAGCACAGCCTGAATGAAGGTTGAAATCATATTTATTAATGAAACAAAAGTAAATTTAACACAATACATTTTTAAAAATGTAAGAAAGCTGCTCTCTATATAGCACCTCTCACAGAAAGCTGATCTGTTGGCAGCTGACTTTGGTGCATGAAGACAGGTACTGACATCGCCCATGGACAGAATGGCGTGAAGACTTTGGCGCGGATGTTGGTGCATGCGCAGAATGGCACAAAGACTGGCACCAACATTGCCCATGTGCAGAACAGGGCGGGCACCGGCTCATGCACTGAAGGAAGCCCGCAAACCAATCCCTGCTGGAATCAGGCTGTTGCGAACGGAGTAAAGCATTCTCGAAAATACCATTTCTGAATTCTTCAGCAACATTATAGCTAAATCATGCAGCTGAAAAGCGCTTTATCCCAGAACAACCTGTATCCTTTGGAAAATTACTAATGAATCTGCTTTCAAGTGCTGTAGCCGTTAGTGCCTTCCAAACCTCCAGTGAGGTATTTGATTGGCAGCCCATCCAGTGCCTTCAACATTCACTCACACCATCACCGACACTCAGTGGTAGCAGTTGTGCATCTACAAGAAGCACTGAAACAATTCACCAAGGCTTAACTGGCAGCACCTTCCAAACCCACAGCTCAGAGGCAGCAGATATACAGGAACACCATCAGCGACAGGTTTTCATTCAAGCCACTCACGATCCTGATTTAGAAATATATCACCACTCCTTCAGTATCACCGGGTGAAAATCCCAAAACTCCTTCTTTTCAAGCACTATGTGATAAAGGCTACATCAGTTCAAAAGGACAGCTCACTACAACGTTCTCAAAGGAATGAGAAATGCGTCATAAATGCTAGGCTTGCGAGCCATTCTCATAACCCAAGAATGTATTAAAAATTCCACAATTGTGGCAGCAAGGTTCATTAAAAAAACTCTTTCCTCATTTCCCCATTGGTTCCTTTGCCAATTATCTCTAATCCGTGTCCTCTGGTTATCTTCCTGTCTACCAGTGTATATAACTCTTTCTTATTTAAAGTTTGTGAGAAGATTTGTAACTCGGGTGCTCGTTGTTGTGGTTCTGTTCGCCGAGCTGGGAATTTGTGTTGCAGACGTTTCGTCCCCTGTCTAGGTGACATCCTCAGTGCTTGGGAGCCTCTTGTGAAGCGCTTCTGTGATGTTCCTTCCGGCATTTATAGTGGTTTGTCTCTGCCGCTTCCGGTAGTCCGTTTCAGCTGTCCGCTGCAGTGGTCGGTATATTGGGTCCAGGTCAATGTGCTTATTGATTGAATCTGTGGATGAGTGCCATGCCTCTAGGAATTCCCTGGCTGTTCTCTGTTTGTCCTATAATAGTAGTGTTATCCCAGTCGAACTCATGTTGCTTGTCATCTGCGTGTGTGGCTACTAAGGATAGCTGGTCCTTCATATTTACTCTGTCAAAACAGTGCGTTACTTTGAACTCTTTGATCAAAAGCAATTCTTAAACAGCTCTGCCCTAAAGAGAAAAACCTTAGCTTCAGCAATGACCCTAATTACCCATCCAGTCTCCACTGTCTCCAGAAAGCAGCCCCATTGGTATTGCTTTGGAGATGAATGTCAGCAGCGTGGTGTCCATTGGTTGCACACTCTGGTGCTGGTGGCTGCAAATTGCAAGCATATCGCCTTCCCCCTGCAGGGATATCTTGGAGTGTTTAGAAAATGAAGAGGTTCAAGCATCAGATCAGAGAGTTAAAAGAGAGCAAACATTTTCACTGCAGAAACAAGGGCAGATGTAAATCTCAAGCCTGGGTTGCCATTCAGTAAGACCATTGCTGATCAACCATTAACCAGGTTCCGACACTATGCAATATCCCATTCGCCTCCTGTCCAAATATTCGATGATATTAGACAATGATTGGACATCTACAATCCTCTGGAGTGAAAAATTCCAAACTTTCACAAGTTCCCTTTTGAGTGAACGAGAAGATTTTGGAATTTTAGGAGATTTCTGCAACAAAGGGGCTGAACAGACAAGATACAGGGAAGGGAGGATGTTCCCACTGAGTCATAGAGATGTACATTATGGAAATTCATCCATGCCGAGCAGATATCCTAAATTAATCTAGTCCCATTTGCCAGCATTTGGCCCATATCCCTCGAAACCCATTGTTTCATGTACCCATCCAGATGCCTTTTAAACGCTGTAATTGTGCCAGCTTCCACCACCTCCTCTGGCAGCTCATTCCATATACGTACCACCCTCTGCATGAAAAAGTTGTTCCAGTCCAGAAACAGGGGCCACAGTCTTAGGATAGAGGGAAGGCTGCGATGAGGTAAGATTTCTTCACTCAAAAGGGAGTGAACATACAGATTTCTATACCACAGAAAGTTGTGGAGGCCAAGTCACTGAATGTATCTAAGAAAAGCATTGATAGTTTTGTCAATTTTAAAGACATTAAAGGTGTGGGAAGAAAAGTGAAATATGGCATTTAGTTAGTGGATCTGTCATGATCATGTTGAATGGAAGACCTGGCTTGATGGGCCAAATGGCATATACCTGCTCATAGGTTTACGTTTAACAGATATGTAGATGTAGGACAAAGATATAGAGTCAAAGAGACATATATCATGGAAGCAGACCCTTCGGTCTAACCCATCCATGCCAACCAGGTATCACAAACGTAACTAGTCCCCTTTGCCTGTGTTTGGAACCTTTCCTATCGACATTCCTGTCCAACTGCTCTTTACATGTTGTAATTCATTTGCGTCAATCCCTTCCTCTGGCAGCTCATTTCATACATGCACCATCCTCTGTGTGAAAATATTGCCGCTCAGGTCCCTTTCAAATATTTCCCCTGCATTTGTATAGCTCCTTTCACATCCTCAGGAACATTATAAAGGTGCTTCAAAGCCAGTAGTGGAGTTACTGTTGGGGTGTAGACAAACGTTATAGCTGAATTGTGCACAGCAAACTCCCACATGGAAGGTCAGTTGCCTGTGGCCATGTCAGTTGTCGGATAGACTTTTGCCCAAGAGAACTGTGCCGCACTTCACATAATACCATGGGATCCTTTACAACCAACAGAATTACACGCCCAAGTTTTAGAACTGGCTTCGCAAAGGCAAGAACCTCCAATGGTGCAGATCAATCATCAACGGCAGAAATAAGAAGAGTTTGATTCTCACAGATGATCGCAAGTTTTGGAACTCTCTTCCTTAAAGAACTGTGCAAGCAGAGTATTTGAGGGCAGAGGTCAATAGATCCTTGACATGGAATGGGGTGAAAGGTTATCAGAGGTGGATAGAGTAGATTAGATTAGATTACTTACAGTGTGGAAACAAGTCCAACAAGTCCACACCGCACCCACCCATACCCCTACACCTACCCCTTACCTAACACTACGGGCAATTTAGCATGGCCAATTCACCTGGCCTGCACATCTTTAGACTGTGGGAGGAAACCGGAGCACCCAGAGGAAACCCACGCAGACACAGGGAGAACGTGCAAACTCCACACAGTCAGTCGCCTGAGGCGGGAATTGAACCCGGGTCTCTGGCGCTGTGAGGCAGCAGTGCTAACCAATGTGCCACCATGCCGCCCACAAATCAGCCGCCCAGTAATCAGATCAGCCATGATCTTATTGAATGTGTAACAGGATCACAAGGCCGAGTGGTCTATTCCTGCTCCTAATCTCCATGCCCAAAAGCCCTTCATTGGCCGTAAAACATTTTGTGAGGCTGTGAAAGGTACGACATAAATGCAGCTTATTTTACTCGTTAGACAAATGAATTCCTTTCTTATCCATAATGTGGGGGTGCAGACTGCTGAATAAATTTAAATCACTCTGCTGATTCATTTACAAAATATATTCAGTTGTGTGGGCTACAACTAATTTAGCCTCAGCCTCCATAGCTGCAAACTCTCCATATATTGTACCCTTGTCTCAGCATTTCTCTCTCTCTCTCTCTCTGAAAGGCACAGGTGCAAGAATCTGTGGCATTTTGAAGAAACATTTTTGTCAAATCTTGTTTGGGAATCTCTGCTTGAATGGACAGTGGCAGCAAGTTCAAAAATAACTTAAAAAGTTGTAGGATTTCTAAAACTAAAATCTTTACAGGACTGTGAGGAAGGGATAGTGTGACTAATTGGAGACTTCCACTGAAGAGCCAGTACAGGCACAATGAACCAAATGGCTGCATTCCTGGCTGCATCATTTTATGGCCTGTTTATTTTTGAAGATGTGGAGGAATTTCTTCAGCTGGAAGGTGGTGAACCTATGCAACTCATTGCCACAGAGGGCTATGAAAGCCAAGTCATTAAGCGTATTTAAGACAGATCTTAATTAGTAATGGAATCAAATGTTATGGGGAGAAGGCAAGAGAACAAGATTGAGAAACATATCAGCCACAATCAAATGGTGGAGCAGACTCGATGGGCTGAATGGCCTAACTCTGCTCCTCTATCATATGGTATTCTGGATGGAAGGCAGCTGGATAAAACATGAACATGATACAGAAAGATAGATTAAAAGACAAAATATTCAAGAAACATCAATTCATCAAGTCACAGCTGTGTGGTAACATCACCAGAGTAGGAATATGAATTCAAATCGCATGGCTAGCACCTGGTGGAATTTAAATTCAATTAATAAAATCTGCAAAAACCGAACTATTGTCAGTAAAAATGTCCACAAAATCATCATCCATTGTTGTTAAAAACCCATCTGGTTCACTAATGCCCTTTGGTTGAGAAAAGCTGCCGTCCTTACCCGGTCTGGGCTAAATGTGACTCCAGGCCTGCAGCAATGTGGCTGACTTTTTACTGCCTTCTGAAATAGCCAAAGCCACTGAGTTCAATTAGGTATGAGAAATAAAGTCTGGCCTCGCCAGTGACAACCACATCCCCTGAAAGAAATGGCTTGAGAAGGTGAGTGAGTTTGTGGGCGAGTCTAAGGAGACACTGTTTTAAAATTGACAATTGCCCTTTTAGGGCAGACATGAAGTTTTTTTTTAATTTTCTGAAGGCTGTGAGATTCTGGAACTCTCTGCTTCAAAAGGCAAGGTTGTTAAAAAAAGATAAAGTGAAAATATGTAATGAATAGTGCTGAACATCGTGCAATCATCAGCAAGCATCCTATTTCTGATGGACAGAAGGTCATTGGGGAAGCAACTGAAGATGTTGGGCCTAGGACACTACCGTGAGGAACTCGTGCAGAGATGTCCTGGAGCTGAGATGACTGGCCTCCAACATTCACAATCATCTTTCTATTTCTGAGGAAGGGTCACTGGACCCAAAATATCAATTCTGATTTCTCTCCACAATGTCACTGAGTTTTTCTAGCAATTTCTGTTTTTGTTCTTTATTTCTACATGCCAGAGATGACTGCAACCTGTGGAGAGTTGGCTTCTGATACCCATGGATTCCAACTTTGCGAGGGCTCCTTGATGTCACATTGGGTCAAATTCTCATCTCACCTCAGAATTCAGAACTTTTGACCACACTTAAACCAAGGCTGTAATGAGTTCAGGGGCTGAGTGGCCATGGCAGAACACAAACTGGGTTAGGGATGACAGTCTATATTCTTAATCCAAATAAAGTAAAGGTAAAGGGAAGTGAGACAGTGTGAAATGTGAGATATCTATTTTACCAATAAGATAAAAAGGTTGAGATAAAGAGAGGTGCATGCCTGAATAAATTCCTAAATTACATAAATGTATTCAGTGACTTGCATCCCACACAAGTGGTGTAATTATAATTTTCAATGTGTAATTCAGAAGTGAGAGTGCATCTGTTCCCAGCAGTTAGTGCAGAGGCGGTTTGCCAGTATTATAATATTTATTCCTATTTGTGTAAATACTTCATCGTAAGAAGACAAAGACAAGAGCAATGTTAATAAAAAAGGAACAAGCATTTGAATGAGGCTCTAAGGGGGTTCTTAAAACTCTTACTTCAGTTGAATGAGTGATCACATCAATGAGGATTGCCTTTTATACTATTGACTTCAAGTGCTGTGTATTCAGATTCTATTCCAAAGATATTATAGAATCCCTACAGTGTGATTAGATTAGATTAGATTAGATTAGATTACTTACGGTGTGGAAACAGGCCCTTCGGCCCAACAAGTCCACACCGCCCCGCCGAAGCGCAACCCACCCATACCCCTACATCTACCCCTACCTAACACTACGGGCAATTTAGCATGGCCAATTCACCTGACCTGCACATCTTTGGACTGTGAAGCAGGCCATTCAGCCCATTGGGTTCACACCGACTCTCCGAAGAGCAACCCACCCAGAAACATGCCCCTACCCAATCCCTGTAACCCTGCATTTCCAATGGCTAATGCACCTAACCAGTACATCCCTGGACACCATGGCAATTTAGCATGGCCAATCCACCTAACCAGTACATCCCTGGACACCATGGGCAATTTAGCATGGCCAATCCACCTAACCAGTACATCCCTGGACACCATGGGCAATTTAGCATGGACAATCCACCTAACCAGTAGATCCCTGGACACCATGGGCAATTTAGCATGGCCAATCCACCTAACCAGTACATCCCTGGACACCATGGGCAATTTAGCATGGCCAATCCACCTAACCTGTACAGCTTTAGACTTGGGAGGAAACTGGAGCACCAGGAGGAAACACCGGGAGGACTTTGATTCATTTTGGCAACAGTTAGGGATAAGCAAGCCAATAAAGAATGAGCAACAATGCTTAGCCACGTGAAATGCAGGGTTAAGGAATAGGGAAGGGGGATAGATCTGGGTGGGATGCTCTGAGGGTCGGTGTGGACTTATTGGGCCGAATGGATTCTGTTCATTCTGTTCTATGTTGATGTTCGACGATGGCCCAACATTCTGTGAAAAAACAAAAACTAAATTAACCAATGGCATTTAGATGGTGACCTCACTTGAAAAGGAGAATTTAATTGGCTGTTTGACGTTTTGAGTTCTCCCATTGCCCTGGTCAATACTTAACCAAAATCACAGTGATTATCCAGGAGTTCACCTCATTTGCTACTTCTTGGCTCTTGCTGTGAACCATGACTGCTATCTTGTATTTGCTCTTTGAGGTATTTGCTCTGTAGTCATATATTCCTCCCTTGTATTTGATCTTTCATACTCAATTAGCATTTCACACTCCTAACGTAACTCCTTCCTGCCACTCTACCTTATGTACTTCTCTACATACTTGCCCCTGACAGAAACCATTCCATTGCCCTCGCAACATTTTACGTGGATGCTTTCTAACACTAGCATCTGTCTGAGAGAGAGAGCTTGGCCATGGCTAATAAAGTAAACTGTTTAGAGGATTCCTCCAGAAAGCATTATTAACACAGCACGAAATAGGTCCCATAAGGCATTCGGACCAAAAATGTTCGCTGTGTCTTCTTGTGTGAGCAGCCCCCTGAAGCCATTGAGTCGTTGGACAGAGCTTCACATTTATCGGGTTACCACGATTAGCCAGAAAAATGACTCCTTTCAACATTGCTGCCAGGGTTCAGTGTAACTTCACAGGCACAGATCCCCCAGGCAGAACCGTGCACAAGGTTAAGGAAAGTATTCATGAGCAAAGATCAAGCAGAGAGATAACCTCTGGGGAACTTGCCCTATGAACTGAGGGGCATCTGTTGGTAGCTTAGTGCAGGAAAAGCCAATCCTTACCTTAGCCTGAGCCAAGCACTGAAAATCTGCATCATCTCAGGCCTGCTTCCTTTAAACAAAGGTTACTGTCCATTCAATGGACCCAACACACATGCTGTTTTTGTAGTCAAGCTTTCCTTAATATAAGTCACTAGCAGCTATAGGTTAAGGGGTGCCATCCTTCAGCACGAATGGCTGATCAGGAGATTCATCAACTCTTGCTGCCTGCCACAGATAAGTAATTACAGGTTGACAATAAACCAGTTCTACTATGCCATGCTGACACCCTGCTTGTCCATCAGAATCTGGAGTGGGTCTCAAACCTGGAGCCTCTGTCAGAAATGTACAATACTATCAGCCTTACTCCTCCTCTATGGCTTTTCAACAGCATTGCAAAGAATTACCAGTAGGTGTTGACTGTGACTCCAATCTTACCTTTGAGTCATGAGGTTGCAGGTTCAATATTAACTCTAGGGAAATGCAAAATTCTAGCCTGATACTCTAGTGGAATATTGAGGGAGTGCTGCACTGTTGGTAACAGTTTTCTCTCTTGCTTGAGTTATTAAACTGAGGCCAATGGCCCTCCTTAGGTGGATGTAAATGATCCCAAGTCAATATTTCCAACAGGAACAGGAATGTTCTCACTGGAGTACTGAATTTGTCCAAACCAAATATTCTTACCCCTCAACCAACATCACTAAAACCATCTAGTCGGTATATTGTTATTGTTCATGGGAGCTTGCTATGTGTGAATGGCTCTCTTCAACAGTAATTCATAAGCAGGAAAGATTATTGGGATCTTAAATGATGCTATAAAAATGCAAGTCTCTCCTTTTGTGTCAGGACACTCAGAATCTTCGCTGTATCAAGTGATACCAGGTACAAAGTTCTTGAAGGGCACACTGCGGCTTTCTGGTGGCCACACAATTAGAAAATGCCCAAAAGGCTACCACTGGAATGTAATGCCTCCCATGGACAATTGGCTGAAAGACACGTACTGCCCAGACTCATACTAGAAGGATGGTGAATTATCTGAAGCCTGAGCACCTGAAACAAAGCAATAAAAATACAAACTGCTTTTAAAGAATAACCCTCAATTTTCACCTAAAGGGGTTTTTGAATATATCAAGAGTGAGAGAATAGCTAGGGAAACAGTAGGGCACATCAGGAACTGTGGATGTAATGTGTGTGTGGACCCAGTCAATCTGGGAACTGTTTTCAATGATTATTTTGTGTTGGTCTTCACAATGAAAAAGGCGAATACAGGTGTAGACATCAGGTTGGAGAACTATGAAATATTGAAAGTTAACATAGAGAGAGAAAGAGAGAGAGGAGGTATTAAGAGAGTTTAGCAGCCTTAAAAGTGATTAAACCCGCAGACATTATAGAGAAGAGAAAAGAAGAGAAGAGAAGAGACATTATAGGCTCCGTCTGTAATTTTCAAGCTGCCTGAGGACTGGACGACCACTAATGTTGGCCCATTATTTTAAAAAAAGGGGAAGATAGGATAGACCAGGAAATCAGGGGTCAGTCATTCTACCCCTCTGTTGGAGAAATTATTAGAAAGAATACTAAAGGACAGAATATATCATTTCAGATACACAGATTAATCAGGGAGTTGTTAAGGGAAGGGCATGTTTGACAAATTTAGTCAAATGTTTTGAGCAGGTAGGCAGAAGTGTTGATGAGTGTAATGTATTCAATATGGTCCACATGGACTTTAACAAGGCTTTTAATAAAATCCCTCATAGTAGACTGGTCAAAAAAGTAAGACTCTATAAGATCTAAAGTAAGGATGCACATTGGATCCAAAATTAACTGAGAGGCAAAGGGCAATGGTGGAGGAATATTCATGTGACTGGGAGTCTGTTTCCGGTGGAGTTCTGCAGGGCTTAGTGCGGGGGCCCTTGCTGTTTGTGGTGTAACATTAATGATTTGCAGAAAACACCAAAATTGAAAGGGTGGTAAATAATGCGGAAGATATCCATAAACTGCAGCAGGATGTCAACGGACTGGTCAGCTGGGCGAAGCAGTGGCAAATTGAATTCAACATGGAAAAGTGTGAACATCTGGGGAGAGCTAAGAAGGCAAGGGATATACATTGTGGATGAAAGGACCCTGGAGAGTACTGAAGATCAGAGAGACGGTACTGTGCCTATCCACAGTACCCTATTGGTAGCAGGGCAGGTCGACAAAGTGGTTAAGAAGTCTTGCTTGCCTTTTTCAGCTGAAACATAGAATACGAGAGCAGGGACGTTATGCTGGAACTGTATAAAATATACAGTTATGCTCTATAGTTCTGGTCACAACATTATAGGAAAGATGCAATTGAATAGAGAAGATTTAACAGGATAATGCTTAGGCCTGAGCTATGAGGAAAGATTGCATAAGGTGGAGTAGTTTCCCTTGGAGCAGCAGGGGTTGAGATGGGATGCGATAGAAGTCTATAAGATTATGAGCAGCATTGATAGGGTGGATAGGAAGACACTTATTCCATTTGTAGAGGAGTCAAAAAAAAAATCAGGTAGTGTAGAGTTAAGGTAAGTAGAGGCCATCAGGAGAACAATCAGAGGGTGGTGGGAGTCTGGAACTCATTGCCTGAAATGATGGTGGAGTTAGAGATTCTTGCAGCATTGAAACAGTATTTAAATATTAATTAGCATTGCCATGATGTCCGGGGCTGTGGCGCAAAAGCTGAAAAGTGAGATCCTTGTAGTCAGATCTTTATTGACTAGCACAGGCATGATGGACTGAATGGACTTCTTCTCTGTTATAAACCCGTGAGAACACTGAAGTCAGGACAGGCAATCGTTAAAATTCATGCACATTGCTGGCAGTTGGAGGTGAACAGCCTTCACTGACGATAAATGACAGACCTGCCTTTGGCCAAGGTTACTCTTTGACACCGGAACTCACTGCACAAACAAAAAAAGTCAGTGGAAGCCCAAAAGATAAATATTTAAAATAAATCTATTCCATGCAGCAATGCAAATGCACTCCAGGCAGACTTGATTACACTCAGCACTGTGTGTAAGCTAATGCCTACCTAGTAGGCCCAGGCTCATTTCAACTCAGCTTTGTTGATCATTTTTAGGTTTTTAGAACATAGAACATAGAACATAGAACAATACAGCGCAGTACAGGCCCTTCGGCCCTCGATGTTGCGCCGATCAAAGCCCACCTAACCTACACTAACCCACTATCCTCCATATACCTATCCAATGCCCGCTTAAATACCCATAAAGAGGGAGAGTCCACTACTGCTAATTAATATTTTTCTGTGGGAATTTTGAAGATTTATTATAGTTTTCTTTCTCAGCCCTTCCCTAGGGGCACTGACCTTTGCTAACTAGGCTTGTCAACTTCAGGTGGACATATTCCTGGAGGAGGTGTAAGGGCATGACTTGCTGTCTCTAATCTCCCCGCGGGGCCACAATCATGTCAATGGCCACCCAACATGACCATCTTCAAAGTGCCCTGTGTTCCCTGCCAATAGAAAATGGGGGGAGGTAATGACCTAGTGGTATTATTATTGGACTGTTAGTCCAGAAATCCAGGTAATGTTCTGGGGATCTGGGTTCAAATCCCGCCACAGCAGATGGTGGAATTTGAATTCAACAAAGAAAATCTGGAATCAAGAGTCTAATGATGGCCATGAATCCATTGTTGGAAAAACTCATCTGATTCACTAATGTCCTTCAGGGAAAGAAACTGCCATCCTGACCTGGTGTGGCCTACATGTGACTCCAGACCCACAGCAATGTGGTTGATTCTTAGCTGCCCTCTGGGCAATTAGGGATGGGCAATAAATGTGGGCCTAGCCAGCGATGTCCTTATCCCATCAATGAATGAAAAATGGGAAAGCGAGGTAACTCTTACATTTTGATTGGATGATTCTTGATTGTCAATCAATTCGTCATTTGCCAACTCCCCAACACATTTCAGATCATTTAATCGACAGAAAGCTTTTTGATTTTGTTTCAGTTTAGCCTCTAATTTGTGAAGCCTACAGGGAAATTCTGAAGAGTTGGCAACTATAATGTTGAGGCAAATTCTTTAGTACCTTCTCTAAGTGACTATAATTGTAGTTAGAAGGGTGATCTCTCCAAAATCCCAGCATTCACAGAGCACCTTTCTAGGCATCCCAAGGTGCTTCACAAGAACAATATGAAAAATAATTTGACATCAAGCCATAATGAAGAAACCCTGGTAATGTTCTGGGGACCCAGGTTTGAATCTTGCTATTGCAGATGGTGGAGTTTGAGTTTAATAAAAGTCTGGAATTAAGGGTCTAATATTAACCATGAAACCACTGCCAATTGTCAGAAAAACCCACCTGGCTCATTAATGTCCTTTAGGGAAAGAAAATATTATCCTTACCTGGTCTGGCCTACATCTGACTCCAAACTCACAGCAATGTATTTGACTCTTAACTGCCCTCTGGGCAATTAGGGATGGGCAATAAATGTTGGCCTGCCAAAGTCACGCACATCCCATGAGTGATTTAAAAAAAGGTTGAAGGAGAGTTTACCCAAACCATTAACTTTGCTTTCTTTCTCCTTAGATGCTGCCAGACCAGCTGAGTTTCTCCAGCAATTTATGCTTTTGTTTAAAAAAAAAGGTTGGTTTGAAGAAGCATTTTCGAGGGTAGACGTCTGGATGGATATATAAATAAGAAGGAATTTGAGGGATTTGGGCCAAAGGCTGGCAAATGGGACGAGATTAACTTATGATATTTGGTTGGCATGAATGAGTTGGATTGAAGGGTCTGTTTCCCTGTTGTACATCTCTATGACTCCATGGGGGTGGCATGGTGGCTAGCACTGCTGCCTTACAGCACCAAAGACCTGGATTCAAATCCAGCTTCAGGTGACTGTGTGGAGTTTGTACATTCTCCCGGTGTCTGCATAGGTTTCCTCCGGGTGCTCCGTCTTCCTCCCAAAGAAGTGCAGGTTAGGGTGAATTGGCCATGCTAAATTGCCCATAGTGTTCAGGGTTACAAGCTTTTGGAGCGCCGCTCCAGGACAACCACCTGATGAAGGAGCGACGCTCCAAAAGCTAGTGCTTCCAATTAAACCTGTTGGACTATAGCCTGGTGTTGTGTGATTTTTAACTTTGTACACCCCGTCCAACACCAGCATCTCCAAATCGTACCTGGGTGGAGGGAGAAAGAGGGGGTGAGGGGGGAAGGTGAAGCTTGAGTGTGTCAAGGTGGGGGGGGGGGGGGGGTGGGAGGAACCGATTACAATTTGGTTCATGGGAGAGTCTTCACTCTGCCTTCTGACACCAGGAAATATGGTGATTGACTGAAACAGATGAGTACGCACAGTAACATTTTTTACAAAGTACTTTAAAAGAACGGTCACATTGGAACAGCCAGTTTCCAGCTGGAGGAACTGAAGGCCTGGCCACCTATGGAGAGACAAAATTCGGGATGTGTAAGTATTTGGAATTGGAGGAGCATGGAGAACTCAGAGGCTATTAGGGCTGGAGGAGGTTGCAGGAATCTGGTGAGGGCGTGAATCATGATGGGATTCCAACACAAAAGCTGAAAACCTTAACATCTGGGCATTGCAGCACGGACTGAGAGCAGTCAGCCAAAGCCCGAATGATGGATGAAGAGGTCTGCAGTCTAACTATAATGATGAATTACGTCAAAGAAAAGTTTAAGCAGGGGGGACCAGCAAAATAAAAACACGTTCCTCAAAGACCTCACATCGCAAGCAAACCGCCTTAAAAACAGCAGAACTTTCGCTGAGAATTCAACCCAGCAAAACAATTCTCTCAAACTCTGAACTTCAATTAGCAGAAAGTATTCAAACTATTTTTCTCCAGCCGAGTCCTGCTCCCATGGGATCACACGTAAATCTGTTTCTAATAATGCCAGGCCCCTCTGTCTCTAAAAAAAGTGATGGCCTTCAGCTGAGTGCAGATTGTTGTGACTGAGAACTCTGAATGTTCCCAGCCTAATGCAACTCACCCGAAGGGATTGGAGATTTAATGATTACAAAATGCTTCACCTAAATTGCTGTCCTCTCTAACGCAGCCTTTGTTTGGGTACAACCGTAAATTTGGTCATACACAGGAAGGGTCGGCAGGCTGGGAGATTTGAGATAATTTGGAAAAAGAAAAGGGCTTGAGGAAGATGAGGAGGCTTTTGTTTTAGTGAGAATTACAACCTGGAAAGTCAATGGAGGTCTAGTGACGCAGTCAGTAGCATTCCTACCTCTGAGCCAGAGGTTCCAGGTTGCTAAAGGAGATTGATAAAAAGGACAAAGTGCGGAAATTTCCTCATGTGGGGCAAACTAGAACAAGAGGTTATAGTTTTAGGATAAGGGGTAATAGATTTAAAATAGAGATGGGGAAGACTTACTCATCTCAAACGGCCATGAGGCTGGGGAATTCACGACCCGAGATTGTGGTGAATGTTGGGGCATTTGGGAACAGAGGGATAAACTAAATTTAAGGAGGAGATAGATTTTTAATGAGTAATGAGTTAAAGGGTTATGGGGAGCAGACACGAAAAGGGAGTTGAGGCTGAGACAAGAGCAGCCGTGATTGTGTTAAATGGAGGAGCAAGCTGGACAGGCTGAATGGTCTATTCCTGCACTAGTTCTTATGTTATATTCTTATGTTGAAATCCTGCCTCAAGGCCCAAGAAAGGTGTTCTGTAACATAACAAAATTGGACAGTAATCAGTCTGTAAACCCGCATGATACACCTATGGCTGATGGCAACAGCAGGAGAATTTCCTGGTCAGCCAGAACCGTGCAATATATGCAACGTAACAACCTCATCCATGTTAAAAAAAACTGTGTACAGATTTATGCCATAAGCATCATTCTCATTTCCAAAGGGCTGTCTTACACACAGATGCGCACACACAGATGCACACACACACCCACACACAGGCATGCGAACACATGCAATCTCTCTTTCTCTGAGGCGTTTGGTAAGGTTCTCCATGGTAGGTTACTGCAAAAAATACGGAGGTATGGCATTGAGGGTGAGTTGGAGGTTTGGATTAGGAATTGGCTGGCTGGAAGAAGACAGAGGGTAATAGTTGATGGTAAAGGTTCATCTTGGAGTGCAGTTACTAGCGGTGTTCCGCAAGGATCTGTTTTGGGACAATTGCTGTTTGTCATTTTTATAAATGACCTGGAGGAGGGGCTAGAAGGTTGGGTGAGCAAGTTTGCGGATGATACGAAAGTCGGTGGAGTTGTTGACAGTGAGGAAGGATGTGTCAGGTTACAGCGGGATATAGATAAGCTGCAGAGCTGGGCAGAAAGGTGGCAAAGGAGTTCAATGTGGGTAAGTGTGAGGTGATTCACTTTGATATGAGTAACAAAAAGATGGGGTACTGGGCCAATGGTCAGATACTTGGTAGTGTGGATGAGCAGAGGGATCTTGGTGTCCACGTACAAAGATCTCTGAAAGTTGCCACTCAGGTAAATAGTGCGGTGAAGAAGGCATATGGCGTACTGGCTTTTATTGGTAGAGGAATTGAGTTCCGGAGTCCTGAGGTCATGTTGCAGTTGTATAAGACTCTGGTGTGGCCACATCTGGAGTATTGTGTGCAGTTTTGGTCGCCATACTATAGGAAGGATGTGGAGGCACTGGAACGGGTGCAGAGGAGGTTTACCAGGATGTTGCCTGGTATGGTGGGAAGATCGTATGAAGAAAGGCTGAGGCACTTGGGGCTGTTTTCATTGGAGAAAAGAAGGTTTAGGGGTGACTTGATAGAGGTGTACAAGATGATTAGGGGTTTAGATATGGTTGACCATGAGAACCTTTTTCCACGTATGGAGTCAGCTATTACGAGGGGGCATAGCTTTAAATTAAGGGGTGGTAGGTATAGGACAGATGTTAGGGGTAGATTCTTTACTCAGCGAGTCGTGAGTTCATGGAATGCCCTGCCAGTAGCAGTGGTGGACTCTCCCTCTTTATGGGCATTTAAACGGGCATTGGATAGGCATATGGAGGATAGTGGGCTAGTGTAGGTTAGGTGGGCTTGGATCAGCGCAACATCGAGGGCCAAAGGGCCTGTACTGCGCTGTATTTTTCTATGTTCTATGTTCTATGATAATACAAGCAGATTCAGTACCATGCAGAATTTGAAAAAACGTACCAGGACGCTGTCAGTCTGATTCTAAACCATCCCCTTGTCCCAACATGACGAGCCCAAAACTTGGGAACAAAAGACTATTGGAAAGTGTGCACATTTTCATCAAGTGGAGAACTGTGTGGAGTTCAAAGCCTTACAAGCGTATCTGAAAGAATGATAGCCTGTGACACACAGTACCAGAACAGAGGGATAAACTAATCTGAAACAGACTGGAACTGGGTCAGGGCCTGTCACAGGGTGACTGTTACAAATAATTTAATACGATTTGCCTGAATCCCAAGCATCTCAATAAAATTCCACCAGCTTTCCCATAAAAGGTGAGGAGCTCTATGGAATGAAGGGTTTGTTCTCATTAAAGACACAATTTCCTGCCTGCTTTCTTGGGTTGTGTTACAATTGGTCTCAACCCAATTCAATTCTGAATGGGATACGCACAACCTGCAACACCCCTCCCCCTCCAACCACCACCACCACCCCCACCACCATTGCCCAACTAATTACATTCCCAGGTGAGGAGGGGCTGAAAACTGGCTCCCTTTAATTCAACCCTTTTCGCTGCTGCTCACAGAAAGTTAATTTTAAATTAAAGGACCCCTTTACTGGTAGACACTGTTTCCCAAATCAAATGTATTTATGTTTTAAAAGGAGCTAAATTAACCAGGTTTCCTTTGGTTAAGGGAGACATTGTTTGCTCCTAAATGTGATGAAAGATAATAAAACGTGACTCATACACAAAATTTGAAATGTGAATTGAAACACGAAAACTAGTCTATTCAGCCCTTCAGTCCTGCTCCACCATTTATAATGATCATGGCTGATCCTCTCTTTTAATGCCATATTCCCATTTTCTCTCCACATCTCATGATGCTTTTAATATCTAAATAATTATCAACCTCTTTTGGAATTACCCAACATCCCAACCTCCTTCTGTGATGGTGAATTTTATGACGGACCACCCTCTTGAGTGAAGAAATTCTTCCTCGTCTCAGTTCTAAATAGTCTACTCCATATCCTGAGACTGCATTCTCTGGTTCTACAATCCCCAGTCGGGGGAAACATCATTCTAGCATTTGGTCTATCCAGCCCTTTTAGAATTTTACATTTCTATCAGATTCCCTTCATCCTCCCAAACTCTAGTGAATGCAGATCGAGTCAAACCAATATCTGCTCATAGAGCAATCATGCCACCACCAATATCAAGTTAGTGAACCCCTGCTGCACTCCCTCTATGGCAAGAATAGCCTGTCTTAGGGAGGGAGACCAGAGCTGCACATCATGGCGGCTCAGTGGTCAGCACTGCTGCCTCACAACGCCCGGGACCCACGTTCAGTTCCACCCTCGGGTGACTATGTGGGGTTTGGACATTCTCCATGTGTCTGTGGAGTTTCCTCAAGGTGCTTCAGTTTCCTCCTATGATCCAAAGATGTGCAGGTTGGGAGGATTGGCCATGCTAAATTGTCATATTGTCCAGGGATAGTCATGGGAAATGGATACAGTAGGTGGTAGGTTTGGATGGGATGCTCTTTGTAGGGTAAGTGTAGACTCAATGGGCCGAATGGCCTGCTTCCTCACTGTAGGAATTCTATGACAATCCTTCAGGTGTGGCCTCACCAAGGCCCTGTATAAATGCAGCAAGACTTCAGAATTTAAATCTTCTTACAATGAAGGCCAACATACCATTTGCTTTCTTAGTTGCTTCCTACACGTGTTTACTTTCATTGACTGGTGTACAAGGTACACCCAGACCCCTTTGTACATCCACACTTTCCAAATATATCTCAATTTAAATAATAATCTGCCTTTCTGTTTTTCACATGGAAGTATATAACTTTGCGTTTAGCACATTATACTGCATCTGCCATGTCTTTGCCCATACTGAGAGCTGAAAATGTGTTGCTGGAAAAGCGCAGCAGGTCAGGCAGCATCCAAGGGGCAGGAGAATCGACGTTTCGGGCATGAGCCCTTCTTCAGGAATGAGTTCAGCATTTTCAGCTCTGATCTCCAGCATCTGCAGTCCTCACTTTCTCCCACACAATCATATTGTCTAGACCACTGTGAAGCTTCCTTACATCCTCCTCACAAATAATAATTCCAACTAGTTCTGTGACATTAGCAAAGTAAAAGGTGCAGTGTAAATGCAATATACAAATGAGGGAGGGATTCTTATGGGCTTACAGCCTATACAGCTGAAGATCTGGTTAGCAATAATGGTGTCTGACCTGCTCTTTTAGCCATTGTTTTTACTTGGCTGATCCAGTTCAGTTCCTGGTCAATAGTAATGCCCAGGATGTTGACAGTAGGGCATTCAGTGATAGTAGTACTTTTGAATGTCAAGGGCCAATGGGAGGTCAGGATTCTCTCTCATTACCTGGCATTTGTCTGTTGTGAATGTTACTTGCCACTGGGTCACCCCAAGCCCGGACATTGTCTAGACCTTGCTGTATTTGGACATGGATTGCTTCACTATCTGAGGAGTTGGTGTCAAGAAAACCAGAGATGAACAAGAGGTTGAAGCTGGAGGAATACAAAGCCCTCAAAGGTTTCTAGACCTGGAGGAGATTCTCCCTCAAACTCTCTGACTCCATGTTACTCATGTCCTGGGGCAGTTGGAGGCTTTTCAAACCCAACTGCCTCCTAGCTACAACTTGCTGATCCATTTCATTTTCTCTCATTCCCTCCTCATGGAAGATTATGTGGTGCATTACGGGGCTGTCTCTTCACCCGAATCTTTCAAAATGAAAAACACAAAGTTATCACATTGTATGGCCTCTATATTTCAGCATAACTGCTTCTGAGAGGCCTCCTGATCGTGGTCTCTTCCTTAGTGATGAGGATATTTTCCTTTTCATGGTGTTTATCTTTTCTTCCCATATCACAATATCCCTCTTCCAGACACTAAGACAGCCCAGGGTTTGGGAGTGACGTTGTGATCAATAATTATATGTTTGATTCTAAGAGTCTGGCAATTGACTTACACTCACTGAGGGAACTCAGAGAAAAGTAAATAAAGCCATAGAGAGATGGAAGCCTGGCCTGAAGCATGGCGCAGACATTTTAAACAATTGTATAAAGTACTCTGAAATATCTACACAGAGGCCAATATCCCTTCACTAAGTCACCCTTTATTTACATGTGCATGATACACTGGCTGTGGCCAGCCAGCTTGGAGTCAATCCCCTGAACTGAGGAGATTCTAAACTCCATTTATATGTATTTTTTTCTTTTTTCTTTTTCTCAACCTTGACACTAATGCCAAACAGCAGTATTGCTTATTTTCCCCAGTATACGTGTCTGTGGAGGTGTTAGACAAACCCCCTCTTTTATATATATATATATATATTAACCCCCACACTACTGCCAAACAGTAGTAGTGCTTATTTTTCCCAGCACCCATGTCGTGTGTGTCCAGGTGTAGGACAGGGAAAAAAATGAGTGCAGAAAATCTTATTCATTTTCCACCAGCAGGAAGAAAAGCACTCAAATGGCCAGTGACTAGCAGTGCCCTGCTCATCAGAGGGCAATGTCTAAGTAATTAACAAAGTGAAGGAGGGTGGAGAGATCAAATCAAAATAGAGTTGGAGGGGGGGGGGAAAAAGACCACTCCACACTCCATCGTGCTCACTTCTCCCTGAAAACCTCGAGGATGTTGGTAGACACCACATGCTCCTTCTCCAGGGACACCTGAGCCCGAACATAACTGCAGAAGAGGGGCAGGCAATTAGCCGGCTGCATGGTCCTATTAATGGCCTAGGCAAAAGTGAGGACTGCAGATGCTGGAAACCAGAGTTTAGATCAGAGTGGTGTTGGAAAAGCACAGCAGGTCAGGCAGTATCCGAGGAGCAGGAAAATTGATGTTTCGGGCAAAAGCCCTTCATCAGGAATAGATAGCCAGCCTGACCAGGCCCAGGAGCAGACCCACGAGGAGATCCTCTGGGTCTCTTCTTAAAAATTCTTAAGCAAACTAAAAAGGGAGTGCAAACGCCCACCCCCATATATACAAGGTCCACGGACTCCACAGCACCAGAGAACAAGCAGTTGGGATGGGAGTCTGTGAGCCACTGCAATCTGTGGTTGCAGGGGACCACTGCATATTGCACCCACCACCCCAGATTCCCAAGAGAAAGGGGAGGACCCCTGCATAGACAGGCTGCTAATGGGGACCCCTGTTTATACATTTTTTTGTTTTTCTTTTCTCCATGTTGTGTGTGTGCAGATGTGAGTGAAAGACAACCGATATACAAATCTTTATTCATTTTCCACCCGCCAGGAGGAAAGGAAAAACCCAAATGGCCAGTGACAAGGTGTGCCCTTCTCATCAAAGGCCAATGCTGCATGATCAAAAAAGTGAAGGGGTGGGCAGGGATTAAATCAAAATAGAGTTGTAGGGGGTAGTAAAGCACTCCACTCCCTGTGGTGCAACACCTCTCCCTTAAATTCTCGAGGGTGTTGGTAGACACCGCGTGCTCCTTCTCCAGGGACACCCAGGCTCTGACAGACCCGCGGAAGAGGGGCAGGCAATCAGCCATAACGACCCCCTCCATGGCCCACTGCCTGGACCTGTTTATGGCCAGTTTGGCCAGGCCCAGGAGCAGACCCATGAGGAGATCCTCTGACCTACCCTCCCTCCTCCACACCAGGTGCCCAACGATCAGGAGCGTGGGGCTGAAGTGCAACTAAAAACAGAGGAGAAGGTTCTCTTGAAAACTAAAAGGGGAGTGCAACCCACCACACCCCAGATATACATGGTCCACGGACTCCACAGCACTACAGAACAAGCAGTTGGGCTGGGAGTCCGTGAACCACCACAGCCTGCGGTTGCAGGGGACTCCTACATGCAGCACCCTCCACCCCAGATCCCCGAGGGAAAGGGGGAGACACCTACATCAAGAGTCTGCTATTGGGGACCCCCTTTTTTTTAATTTTATTTTTCTTTTATGGTTCCTTACACTAGTGCATGACAGAGGTAGTGCTTATTTTTTCCCCAGCACCCACGTCGTGTGTGTGTGTGTGTGTGTGTGTGTGCAGGTGTCGGACACAGTGAGAAACAACAAGTGTGTAAATTTTTATTTATATTCCACCACCAGGAAGAAAGGAAACACCCGGATGGCCAGTGACAAGCAGCTGCGTGACCGAATAGTGAAGGGGAGGGCAGGGATTAAATCAAAATAGAGTTGGAGGGGGAAATAATACACTTCACTCCCTGCAGTGCCCACTTCTCCCAGAAAACTTGAGGGTGTTGGTGGATACTGCGTGTTCCTTCTCCAGGGACACCCAGTCTCTGACATAACCCCATGTAGAGAGCCTGATACTGGTGACCCCAGAGAACCTGATACCGGTGACCCCATTTATATTGGTTTTCTTTTTTTTTACTTCACTCATGTTGTGTGTGTGCAGGTGTGAGACACAGTGAAAGACACAAGGTGTACAAATCTTTATTCAATTTACACCACCAGGAAGAAAGGAAACATCAGGGTGGCCAGAGACAAGCAGCACCCTTCTCAAAGGGCAATGCTGCATGACCAAACAGTGAAGGGGAGGGCAGGGATTAAATCAAAATAGAGTTGGAGGGGGATATAAAGCACTCCACTCCCTGCGGCGACCACCTCTCCTTGAAAATCTTGAGGGTGTTGGTGGACACCGCGTGCTCCCTCTCCAGGGACACTCGGGCTCTAACGTAACTGTGGAAGAGGGGCAGGCAGTCGGCTCTAACGACCCCCTCCACAGCCCGCTGCCTGGACCTGTTTATGGCCAGTTTGGCCAGGCCCCAGGAGCAGACCCACAAGGAAGACTCCCAGTTTATATTTTTTTTAGGGACCCCCGGTTTATATTATTTTTCTATTTTTTTCCTTAACCCCAACACTACTGCCTAGCTGCGGCAGTGGTTATATTTTCCCCAGCACCCATATTGTGTGTGTGCAGGTGTGAGACACAGTGAAAGACAACAGGTGTACAAATACTTTATTCAATTTCCACCACCAAGAAGAAAGGAAACACCAGGGTGGCCAGTGATAAGCAGTGTCCTTCTCATCAAAAGGCAATGCTGCATGATCAAAAAAGTGAGGGGAAGGGTAGGGATTAAGTCAGGGTAGAGTTGGGTGGGGGGGGGGGGTGAATACAGCACTCCCCACTGTTTTATTTGAGGAAGAGAATGTCCTAGACCAAGAGGACTTTTCCCCATCGTACACTCACTGTGGACAGCCAGCTCAGAGTCAGTCCCCAGAACTGAGGAGATTCTAAACATCCAGTTAATTTTTTTTTGCTTTTCTTCTTCTTTCATTTGTTACCCATGTTGCGTGTGTGCAGGTGTGAGATGTGGTGAAAGACAACATCTTTAGCCAATTTCCACCATCAGGAAGAAAGGAAACAACCAGAGTGGTCAGTGACAAGCACTGCTCTTTTCATCTAAGGGCAGTGTTGTGTGATCAAAAAAGTGAGGGGAAGGGTAGGGATTAAGTCAGGGTAGAACTGGAGGGGGAAATAGAGCATGCCCCTCTGTTTATATTGGCCAGTCCGAGCTTCCTGACTTGCCCAGGTTAACAACCCCAATCAAGGATCTGATAGTCAACAAGGTCCACCTGATTCCAACCACTACATACTGATACACCTAGAAACTATTGTCACTTCTGCAGAGTTTTCTGATGGAGATGATACACCAGTAGGGACATCTAAGCCCATTCCTCTATCAACAGACCTGAGGAGAATGGCCTTGGAGTAATTTTCCCTCCAATTCCATCTCTCTTCCTGTGCAAAGAAAGTAAATTCATGGCTTCTGTTAATCTCGTTATTGTAGAACTCACTCTGCTTAGTCTTAGCACCAATTACACAGCTGTTTTATTGAGGTTTCAAGGCAGCTTCCCTACTAACCTTATAACTGAGACATGGCTTCTTGATGTACGAATAGCTGTGTATTTCCCAGTGGGTGTTTCTGGCAATCTGTTTGACCTCTGCCTACAGTTTTTCATGTATTTTTCCTTATGCATATGTCTGTATGAATAAAAGATTCTTTCACAGAATGTAGGTGCCAACAGCAAGGTCAGCATTTGCTGCCCATCCCTAATTCCCCCTGCAAAGTTAATTGCATTCTGTAATGGTTCACTAATGTCCCTTTAATTTCACCCTTACAGTCTGGCCTACATATGACTCCAGAACCACAGCAATGGGGCTGACACTTAACTGCTTCTGAGCAATTAGGGATGGGCGATAAATGCTGGCCTAGCCAGTAGCACCCGCATCCCATGAATGAATTTTTAAAAAATAGAGCTGAATATCTTACTTGGCTGTTTCTGGGGCAGTTAACAGTCAAACATATTGTTGTTAATATGGAGTCACATAGAGGCAATGATAGATCTACTTCCCTAAAAACCTGAGTGAACAAGATGTGTCTTTTTACAATAAACCAATGGTTTCAATATCACTATTACTGATATCAGTATTTTTTTTAATATGTGCAGATTGGTTTAATCCACTGAATTTAAATTCTTCAGCTGCTATGGTGGGATTTGAACTCATCTCTCTGGAGTCTAGATTAGTGTGATGCTGGGAAAGCACAGCAGGTCAGGCAGCATCCAAGGAGCAGAAAAATCGATGTTTTGGGCAAAAGCAATTTTCATCGATTTTCCTGCTCCTCGGATGCTGCCTGACCTGCTATGCTTTTCCAGCACCACTCTCATCGAGACTCTGATCTCCAGCATCTGCAGTCCTCACTTTCGCCTCATCTCTCTGGATCATTAGTCTCGACCTTTGGATGCTACTGTTCCCAGAGGCTATGTGTTTTTGTGTGTGATTCTGTCAGTCCAATTATCGACTGGATGCCTGCTTTTCTCTTTTTTTATGCGTACATGTTTGCTTCTATTAATCTCTGAATTTTATGTATGTGTATGAACTTGTATTTGTGTGTGAATTTAACTGTATATGTGGCCTTTAGTCTGTCAATGGTCTCTACTGTTTTCTGTTTCTTTTTTCCTATCACTTTTCCTTTGACACTTTTTTTGTTGTGTTTTGCTCTCTCTATTTATCCCATTCTCTCTCCCTTTGAATCTTGCAATGTTTAACTTCTCCCAAAGTTTTCTCTGTAACCATCACCCTCTATCTCTCCTTTGACATATTTTTCTTTCTTTCTTCTTGTTTCTCATTTCCTTTTCTACTTTCTATTACTATCTTTATGGGGCAGTGGATAGTATCCCTAGCTCTGAACCAGAAGCTCTAAGTTCAAATCCCATCCGAGGACTTGATGGCTATGGAAGTTGTGTCATAATATTGCATGTTTCTGACTTGTTCATGGGTTGTGGGAAACTCTGGTTGGGCCAGCATTTATTACCCATCCATGGTTGCCCTTGAGGAGGTGATGATGAGCTGCCTTCTGAACTGCTCAGTCTAGGTGCTGTAGGTTGACCCACAATGCTGTTAGGGATGGAGTTCCAGGACATTTAACCCAGCCAGATGTCACATGACACCAGGTTGTAGTCCAACAGGTTTATGTGAAATCATAAGCCTTTGGAGTGCTGGTCCTTCATCAGGTGAAATCCAATATCAGCACCTCCTCATTTTTACCCAGCAACAGCGAAGGTACAGCAATCTTTTTCGAAGTCAGGATGATGTGCAACTTTGAGCAGTTCTTGCAGGTGGTAATGTTCCCACATACCTGCTTCCCTTGTCCTTCTCGATGTGAGAGGTCCTGGGTGCTGCCAAAAGAGCCTTGTTGAGTTAAAGCAGTGTATCTTGTAGATGGTACACACTGCTGCCAATGTGCATCATTGATGAAGGGAGTAGGTGTTGAAATGCCAGATGCCTTACCAATCCAGTGGGTTCTGGATTATATTGAGCTTTTTGAGTATTGTTGGAGCTGCGTTCATCCAGGCAGGTGGGGAGTATTCTATCAACACTCCTGACTTGTGCCTTGTAGATTATGGACAGGCTTTGGGAAGTCAAGTGAGTTACTCACTGCATTATTCCTAGCCTCTGACCTGCTCTTTCAGCCATTGTATTTACTTGGCTGATCCAGTTCTGGTTCTGATCAATCGTAACCTCCAGGATGTTGACAGTGGGGCATTCAGTGATGGTTAGACCTCTGAATGTCAAGGGGCAATGGACGATCAGGATTCTCTCTCATTGCCTGACATTTGTCTGTTGTGTATGTTATTTGCCATATGTCACCTCAAATCTATCTATTGTCCAGGTTGTGCTGCATTTGGGCATAGATTGCTTCAGTGTCTGAGGAGTTGCAAATGATGCATAACTTTGTGCCATTATTGGTGAACCATTCCCACTTCTGACCTAATGATGGATGGAAGGTTATTGATGAAGCAGTTGAAGATGGTCAAGCTTAGGGCATTGATGACATTGAGGTAATGACACTGGAAAAATAATCCAGAGGCACGAGCTAATGCTCTGTGAAAATCGGATCAAATCCCACTCGGAGAGCTGATGGAATTTGAATCAACTAATAAATTTGAAACTGAAAGCTAGACTCGATAATGATCACCATGAAACCAGCGTTGATTCTTTAAAAACGCTTCTGGTTCAGTCATGCCCATTACAGAAGGAAGGTTGTCCTCCTTACCTGGTCTTGCCATGGGGCTCCAGGCCCCACTGCAATGAGATTGATCCCTAGCTGCCTTCTGGGCAATTAGGGATGGGCAATAAATGTTGGCATTGCCATTGGCACCATGATCCTATGAAAGAATTAAAAAAAAGAAAGTTTCAAAGGCAGTGTAGGAGGCAGCAATAATGGTAATTCAGATTCACTAAGACCACAAGACTCCCACATTGAAGAGCTGGTAAAAATGAATAATTCACCAGGATGTTATTGGCACTGAGACAGGTATGGAATCTGACTGCTGCTGTCTTCTGCCAGTCTATAACCAGCCGGTGTGTGGCCTCCACATTGGCAACAGTCTGCTTCATGGAGCAAGTAGCAGACTCTACTTTGCTGCCCTTGTCAAGTTTCCAGAAGACGTCAAGACAGATCTGTACCATTAACTGTTTTAGTTGGCAAGTTGAATTGGAACCTTCATCTGTGGTCTGAATATTAACTTTGTGCTTCTATCTGGCAGCCAGCAACATTCAGAAAGGACGATGCTGCCAGGCCTACCCTTCTGGACTTATCTTGACATGACATTCCGAACAAGTGTTGGAAATATCATTTGTAATGTATGCCAACTGCCAGTAACACTTTGATAACATTGCACATGACTGCCTGATGCAAAGGCTTTATTAAAAATTTGTTCTTGGGAGGTGTACATTGCTGGCAAGGTCACTAGATAACACCCA
This sequence comes from Chiloscyllium punctatum, assembly GCF_047496795.1. NCBI lineage: Eukaryota > Metazoa > Chordata > Chondrichthyes > Orectolobiformes > Hemiscylliidae > Chiloscyllium > Chiloscyllium punctatum. The sequence continues at coordinate 88,319,594 of NC_092756.1, forward strand.
ACCCACCCTCGGTGATGTAAGGGAGGGTGTTACTGAATTTTGACCCAGTGACATTGAAGGAACAGTGATATAGTTCCAAGGACAGTCAGTGGCTTAGAGGGAACTTTGCAGGCAGAAGTGTTCCCATGTATATGCTGCCCTTATCATTTTAGCAGGTGGAGGTCTCACACTTGGAAGGTGTTGTCTAAGGAGTCTGGTGAGTTGCTGAGGCACATCTTATAGATTGCCCACACTTCTGCCATAATATGCTAGTTGTGGGGGGAATGGTTAAATTGTTGAATGGGGTGCCAGTCTAGCAGGTTGCATTGTCTTTGATTGTGTCAGGTTTCTTGAATGTTGTTAGAACTGTGCTCATCTAGTCATGTGGGGAATATTCCATCACACTCCTGACTTGTGCCTTGTACACGGTGGACAGGCTTTAGGGAGGCAGGAGTGGCTATTTCAATTTACAGTCTACTGCTCAAATCTCTCTATGGTTTGCTCATCTCTATCTCTGAAACCTCCTCCATTCCCACAGTCATCCGAGATATCTGCACAACTCTGGTATCATTAGGATCCCTGAGACTTCTTCACTCCATTAGCAATGCATTCATATGCCCATGCCCTAAACACTGGAGTTCTTTCTCTCTCTTCAAGACTCCATCCCTGCCTCTCCCTTTGCCTTTATAATGACCCTAAATGTCTGCATCTTTGACCAAGCTTGATCAAGTTATGGGGGAATTCAAGTCCCATTCCAGAGACTTGGGTAGAGCTGACATCTCAGTGCAGGAGTGTGGGAGTGTTGTAGGTGTTGCCTTTGGATATAACATTCAACCAATGTCCTTTCTTGGGTGGCCATAAAAGTTCCAATTATACAATTCAAAGAATTTCAGTGGAGTTCACCTAAGCAATTAATGATTGTGACAGTACAGGAAGAGGCCACAGTACCTGTGTCAACTCTATGGGTAAGCTAATCCCCACTCGTTCCCCATGTGTTAAGTTATTTTTTCCTGGGATCCTTATGCACTTGATGCAACTGCAATACGTCAACTTCTATGAACAACAACCAAATTTTATTAACAAATACAGTACAAGCTGTGGGGAAACTCTTAACCCTCTTGTGAAGCATGCCAAGTGGTCTCCCTGAACAAAGGAAACAGTCCTTCCTTTATACAAAATCTTTACATTACAGTCAGTAATGCCCACAAGACAACCCCCAGCCAGTCCCTCACAGTCACAAGCCACTCAAGACACAATGCAGTGACCTGACCATCTCCAGAAACAATATAACGTAAATCATCCCTTAATGGTCAAATCTGTTGCAAATCATTTTTTTTTAACTACAGGGAGTAGTCAAAATTCCAACTGTAATGTTCTTATTGATTTTGAAAAGGATGATGATGCAATTGTAAATTATCTCTGAATAGTAGGAGATGGCCATGTAAACAGTTCTGAATGGCAAGGGATGGGAATGTAAACTCCTTACAATTTAACTGTGATCAGAGGCATCCCACCATGGCCTCGGGACATCCAATTTCCTGCAGGTCAGTAGAGCAAATTAATACTTGAATATCTCACATGGCCTTGGGCAACAATCATCCCTTCACCAACATCCTGAAGAAAACATTGCCATCATTATGTAATTTCTGTTTATGGGAGCCGACTCCACTCAAACTGTTACCCACATTTCCTGCCTCACAGCATAAAGAATAATTCATTGGTGATGAAACACTTTGGGATGTCCTGAAGCAAATGCCCAGTCTGCCTTTCTACCCATGATCCAGCCATTCTATACCCCATACCCTTACAAACAGTACTGAAACCAGTAACCAATGTCACTATTGCTGATATTGAAAAAGGAAATGTTTGCATATATGTAGTGCCTTTTCCAAGCACCAGATGACTCAAAGCACTTTACAGGCAATTAATACTTTTGAGGTGGAGCCAGTGTTATAATTAGGAAACACAGCAGCCAATTTGTGTACAGCAAGTTCTCACAAACAGCGTGCGATAATAACCAGATCACCTGTAAGCTTGATTGATAGGTACATATCTGCCAAAGAAGATTCCATTGAGCTAGATGATTATTCATGATCTAGAATAGAGCAGGCTCAAGGGGCTGAATGGCCCATTCCTATCCCTATGTACCTCTGCTCTTCTCCAAAATACTGCTGTATGGGAACATTCCTGTCCACCTAGCCTTCTGATTAATGTCTCACATAAAAGGCAGCGCCGTTCTCTTTGGACCACACTGGAGTCACAGCCTTGCATTTCATAACTCTCGGCCTGGAGTGGAACTTGAATCCAGATCTTTCTGACAGGATTCCCGACAGAACCAGGGCAATGTCCATCAGGGGAGACAAGCCAGTAGAGCTGGAAAACTCCCTGCGTCAGTGTCAGCCTAAACAATAGTCAGTACTATTCCAAAATATCATCATCTTTGCCACTCCATACCTCATTGCGGTTATTCCAGACAAAACATACATCCTCCACAAAAGAAGCCACACTACCAATTTAATGAGGTGTTACATAACTGGGAAGATTGTTTTCTTGGCTGCTCCATGGTTTCAGATAGCATCATAAATCACCAAAGCTTTCCTCTTGCAGTTTATGATAATCCAGCGATTAGATTACAGCTTTCAACCCTCGCCCTAGTGGCTATTGTAAAGTAATAAATACCTCATTGCGTTTCATGAGTGAGAAAGTAAAACTGCCCCAGCAGTGTAGGCAGCTTTAAAGCAAAGGCGGGTTGGTGGGGTGTCAGATGTGTGTGTGTGTGTGTGTGTGTAAGTTGAATTGGTTTCATGCCCAATCAGATCGCTAAGCAAACAAACACAGGTCTTCCGGGTATTGTATTTCCATTTATTTTTATTGCTGCATTTATCTTGAGGAGGTCTGACCCTCCTGTGAAATGTGAGCTTCTGACCCTGTGGACAGCAGATCTGTGAGTCTGCTGTGATCTAAACTTCCGTTGATGCTCAGGGGATAGGTTTTAGCTTCCATCGTGCCACCATGACTGTCATATTGTCGGAAAGTAGTTTCTGGCCGATTGTAGAAATGCCAAAACTCCCATCCCTCTATTCTGATTCCACCAAAACCCTGTCCTGCTCCTAATCTCTGTGACATGCACCAGCCCTTTGACCTTCCATGATCTCTGCATTCCTGAAATTCTGTCTTGGTTGTGCAATTCCCTATTTCCTTCTCTCCATCGTTGCCAGCTGTTCCTTCAGCTGTCTGGTCCCTAATCTATGAAATTTTCTCCCTAAACCTCTCTCCTTCTGAGATCATTCTCTTAGATGTCCCTTCGAACTAACCTCTTTGGCCAAGATTTGCTCACTTGTCTTAACATCTCCCTAATGTAGCTCAGCACCAAAGTCTGTATGATAATACCCTCAAGAAGTGTGTAGGTTTTATACAATTGGCAGATTTTGTCTCCATGATCAACTGTGGCTTAACTGGCAGCCCTTTTATTGACGAACATTAATATACTGTACAAATGTACAACAAGAAATAAGAGTATGCCACCTGGTCCTTCGTGCCAGTTCTGCCATTCAATAAAATCATGAGTGATCTGCTCTAAACCTCAACTCTTTATTCCTGCATATTCCCAGATAATCTTACATTCTCTTGGCAATCAAGTATCTATCTACCTCTGCTCTAAAAATCTTTAAAGATTCTGCATCAACTGCCTTATGAGGAAGAACATCCTAAAAACTCACAATCCTCTAAGAGAAAAACGTTTCCTCAACTCTGTCTTAAATAGTAGTCCCCTTATTTTTCAACCCCAGTTTAGATCCCTAATTCTAGATTCTCCTACAGGAGGAAACATGCTTTGCACATCTACCCAGTCGAATCCCCTTAGGATCTTCGATGTTTCAACTAAGTCACATCTAACTCTTCTAAACTCCAGAGGATGCAGACCTAGCCTTTCCACATAAGACAACCTGCTTTCAGGACTGGAGTGTAACAATCAAGGTTGAAGCGCCAGTGCAGCATGGAGGGAGTGCTATATTGTTGGAGGTACTGTCTTTCTGATAAGGCACTGAATTGTGGCCTGCCTTGATTGAGTAGACATGAAGATTCCATGTCATTATTTTGAAGAAAACAAGAGGATTCTAACTAGAGTCCCAGCCTATAATTATCTCTCAATCAACATTGCAAAACATTGGGTTATCTTTTCAGCATCAGTTGCTGTTTGTGGGAGCTTGCTGTGCATTAATTGGCGACTGCACTTCCTACATTACAACTGTGACTACAGTTCAAAAAGCACTTCAGTATCTGTAAAGTAGTCATTTGAGATACCCAGTGGTCCTGAAGAGTGTTTTCTAAATGCAAGTCTTTCTTTTCTTATTTAGAATTAGAAAATTGATGGATATGAGGACTGGATGGTAAAGTGGATTCGAAATCCAACAATATTGCATTATGATAAAAGCAAACCACTGCGGATGCTGGACATTTGAAATGAGCACAGAGAATACTGGAGAAACTCAGCGGGTCTGGCAGCATCCATGGAGACAGAAAGATCGTTAACGTTTCAAGGTCTAATCTAACTCCCTCAGAATTTATTTTATGTCTCACAGTCAGTGTGCAGTACATATTTAACAGGCATTTTTGTTTAATTCAGTAAGAAGATTTGGGGCTCCTCTGGTTAGGCCACTTCTTTCCCATCCTTAATTGTTCAGAGGGCAGTTAAAAATCAAAATCATTGCGATGGGTCTGGAGTTACATGTCGGCCAGGTAGGGATGGCAGTTTCCTTCCCTACAAGGTATGACTGAATCAGGAGGAATTTTCTGGCAAGTGACAATGGTTTCATTGACTCCCAATTCCAGATTTCTTTTACTGAATTCAAATTCTACCATCTGCCATGGCAGGATTCAAACCTAGGTTCCCAGAGCATTACCTGGGTCTCTGGCTTAATAATCTAGTTATAATATCATTAAGGCCATCACATGCTCCTATGTTCTGACATCCTATCTGATTAGTCATGCTTCATACCCATATCCTTACAGTACCCCTGTTCATGATATTATCTCTGCATCATTGCATATGGCCTGAAAGTATAAAAGTCTCGGAGTCCACCTTACCTCAGGCCACTTGAAACATGGCATGCTACTTTTTGTAACTGAATGTCCTAGTGTTAACCCAATCACTGAAATGCCTGTGCAGATGTATTTGCATATATTAGTAATAAAGGTTATTGTGTTTTTCAATGCTACATTATCTATATCCTGGTTCTTATGTTATGAGGGATAATGTAATCATTGCCGTACTAGAGGCAAAACCAACATCAAAATTAGCCATGATCATATTGAAAGGGAAGCAGCCTCAACAGGCCGAATAGCCTATTCCTGCTCCCATTTCTCATGTACTCAAAAGGGCTCTGTCAGACTATCAACAACTCAGTTCCTGGTCAATGGTGAATAAACCACATACTTTAATGTTAAGTGGCTACGACTGAGCTCAGGGTCGCTTGTCCATGGATGGAGACTCAAATGTTATGGTGACTCCTAGTCAATGTTTAATGGGTCTGACCTGAAGTTAAAAATGGCAGACAGGGGAAGGCATGGTGAAGCCACTACAGTTGGTTAGCAGACATGTGTATGAGGCATGGCCAATCAGGTAACATGGCTCCGTATGGCCATTAGCCATACAAGTCTCCACATTCCGAAATGACAAGAGACAAAAGTGAGAGCAGCGGGATCAAAGAAAGATCAGAAGGTAAATTCCACAGAGAATTTACATAGTCCTCAAAATGAACTTATTATGCAATTTCAAAAGAACAAATATTACTCGGAGATCTAATTACTGTCTAAAAGAACAACTGCCATGACACACAATGGATTTATTCATCATACACTAAACACTGTGGGACCAGTAACACTCATAAATATAAAGTATTGCAAATGCTGGGGGTTTGAAATAAAAACAGAAAGTGCTGGAGAAACTCAGCAGGTCTAGTAGCATCTGTGGAGAGAGAAACATAGATTTAACACATTGTTCAAAGGTCACCCTTTATTTTTGAACAGGGACAACTGCTTCGAGATTCTCCTGCAAGAGGAAACCTCCTCTTTATATCCCCGCTGTTAAGACTTCTCAGGAATCTGACATCAAGTCACCTCTTACTCTCCAAAACACCCATTTTCATTCTGAGACTTGACTTTTGCATAGAGACAGGAGGCACCAAAGACATGCCCAAAAAACTGTACAGGAGGCCATTCAGCCCATTATGCTTATACCAGCTTTTTGGGGAAGTATCTAATTTGTTCCTTCACACCTGCTCTTTGATCTTATTGTAGGATAGAAGATCACTCATGGTATGGATAAAACTAATCCAAAACAATCCGTTTTAACTGGAAGACTAAGTAAACTTGCATTTATATAGCACCTTTCACAACTGCAGGACTTTCAAAAGCACTGCACAGTCCAAGAAGTATTTTCTAAAGTGTAGAGGAAAGTTTGGAAATAGAACAATGTGATGTGGATTCAAATGAGTGAAAAGGAAATTTTCTAGACTATTAATTCAGCACAGTGAATGATGCATTGAGTGCAACTCCAGGAGATGTAACAGAAGCAAACACTCAACAACCATATAAGAAATAATTGAATGTTGAACTTATGGAGTGAGTAGAGTAATATTTAATGAATTGGTCAAATGCCACAGAAGGAGGTCATTTGGCCTATCATGTCTCCAAGTGGGCATTGCCTAGTGCCATTCCCCACATTCTCACTGTCCATCATTATTCCTGTGCCGATTATGATCAAAGTCAATGCCTCAATTGAACCTATCTCTATCACACCCACATGCATGTGATTCCAGATCCCAAGCTGCATGAAAATCTGTCTCCTCCCTAATAGGTCCCTTGCTATTTAGTCCCCAGTAGGCACAATAACTCATTAGAAATCCCAAAAGCTTGGCTCCAGAAACTGCATCACAGTGCGGGTAAAGTACATTTGTTTGATGTCTTGTGTTTGAAAACAATTCCTTTCCTTCATAATATTTCCTATTTCCAAAGGTGGAGCTTGTACATTTGAGGAATACTTGGCTGGTGAGTCAGGAAGGGAGGACAAAAGGAGGTTGCGGCTGAGGAAAAGCCAATTCCTCAATGAATTTTCAGCCAGAACAATTAACTTTTACTGCCCTCTGACCTCTAACTGCAACTTGCATGGCCATCATCAATCCTCTCCCTTGCACATGGGTAGATGGTTTATAAACAGCCTGTGAGTAGGAATGCTCCTGTAAAAGTAATATTTACTTTGGCAAAGATTGTGCCTCTATAAAATCTAATGGAAAACTACTAATTTATGACAATATTGAGGCTGGGGATCCTTCATTACAGCTGCTATTTTTGGAAGGTGCAGTATTGATTTTCCTGCTTTGTCTGCCTCTTGCAATCTCCTGGATGACTGCTGTGAAACAGATTTAGCCTTCAGGCACATAGCTTTACAAGCTAATTTGGGGCTCATCAAGGGAAGTAATTGGTGGCAACAAGAGCAGGTCAGAGGTTGGGAAATCTGCGGCATGTAACTTACCTCCTTTACTCCCGAAAGCCTGTCCATCATTAATAAAGCACAAGTCAGGAGTGCGATGGAATATTCCCCACTTGCCTGAATGAACGCTGCTGCAACAACATTCAAAAACTTGACACCCTCCAAGGTGAAGCAGCCCAATTGGCACCCCATCCACCACTTCAACCTTTGCTTTATTCACCAGGGAAGCACAGTGGCAGCAATGTGTACCATCTACAAGATGCACAGCAGCAACTCGTTAGATGGCATCTTCCAAATTGTTAGCCTCAGCATCAAGAAGGACAAGGGCAGCAAATACATGGGAACAATAGCTTGACATCATCCAGGATTTTGAATCATCCACGACAAAGCAGCCCACTTGTTTGGCACCATACAACATCCACCACCGATGCTTGGGAGCAGCAGTGTGTACTATCTATATAGAGTCATAGAGATGTACAGCATGGAAACAGACCCTTTGGTCTGTCTCGTCCATGCCGACCAGATATCCTAAATTAATCTAGTCCCATTTGCCAGCACTTGGCCATATCCCTCGAAACCCTTCTATTCATATACCCACCCAGATGCCTTTTAAATGTTGTATCAATACCACCCTCCACCACTTCCTCTGGCAGCTCATTCCATACATGCACCACCCTATGTGTAAAAATGTTGCCCCTTTCAAATCTTTCCCCTGTGACCCTAAACTTATACCCTCTAGTTCTGGACTCCCCCAAATCACGGAAAACACCTTGTCTATTTACTCTATCCATGATGCATGACAGAAATTCTCCAAGGCTCCTTTAGACAGCTCTTTCCAAATCCATAGAAGGACAGGGGCAGCAAATACACTCGAACAGCACCACCTGTAAGTTCCCATCAAAACCACTTACCATCCCAATTTTGAAATATAATGCCTTTCCTTCAATGTCACTGGGGCAAAATCCTGGAACTGGGGCCTTGGTGTGAAACAGGGCCTTAGCCTAAATACTTTATTTCTTGGAGAATTCACATTGCAGCAACTATTCAGGCTTCAGTATTTGTTCAGATGAGAGTTCAAGTCTGAATCTAAGCATTTGGAGTGCCCTCATTCCTGTTAGTTATAAAAGTTAAATATTTCAGGACATTTCAGGAGGAGGGAATCCATGAACTGTAATAATTTTAAGGTAACATCATGATCCAAATTCACTGCCATGTGTCCTGACCACACAAATTGAGCAATGTAAATTCACATTGACTCCCGGAGCAATGTTGGTTGACATAGCTGCCTCTTTGGGTCAAGTGCCAATGCTCTTCTTCCTCATAGTGAATATTTTTCTTCTAAGTGGAATTTTCTCACACTCTGTGTTCCCTTTACTCTTCCTTTCCACCTTCATGGCCTCATAAACACGGACATGGATAAGTCAAGCAGTTTATGGCCCATTTTCAGCACTAGCATGCCACAGTTATTTGCATGAATGCATTGTTATCCCTTTTATAGTTTTCGGACAAATATCAGTCACAGCTTTCTAGAGGAAACAGGAAACAGTCTCTGCTCGAGGAACAATAGATCATTTAACTTAATGGAGAAGCCTTCACATTACTCTCTCTTCAAAGAGTCCATGAAATAAATCTGTAGCACGGTGCCAGCATCCAAAAAGGAAACAACTGTAATACTGCAAGCTTGTGGAGACTGAGCCAAAATTTCTGCACTGGCTTTTACAGATGGAGTCTTGCTGTTAGTAACTCCCTTAAAGACAGAGTAGGCATATTATATCTAAGAAAATATTTGAAGGTGGAAACAGAATAGAACAGTCCTTTTGAGATAAGTGAGAGCTTCACCTTGAGGATAAAGAGATTGTAGATAGAGATAGATGGGTTGAGTGAGTTGACGGAAATCTGGTAGGTGGAGTATAATGTGGGAAAACATGAAGCAGGCTTCTTTATTCTGGATGGCGTGGAGTTTCTTGTTGAAGCTGAATTCATCCAGGCCTGTGGAGAATATTCAATCATACTCCTGACTTGTACCTTGTAAATGATGGAGACACTTTGGGGTTGAGAACCCCTGACCTTCTCTGGAGTGGTGAAGATTCAGTGATAATAATCCTTTGACTTCCACTTACCAGAATAATTGTAGGTGCTACAAAACTCAAAATGCTCAACACTGTCCAGGACCATGCAAACCTATTTGATCAGTACTCCAACTGTCATCTTAAACATGCACTCCAAACCCAACATGGCAGCAGTGTGGACCACCTACAAAACGCTTATCAGTGACTTGCCACATCATCTTCCAACCCACAATCTTCACAAAACAGAAAGACAAAGGTATAAGATACATTTAGAAACCTCACGACCTAGAGGCATGCCCCCAAGCCACAAGACAGTTCCAACTTAGAAACTTATCTCCACACCTTCACCGTAGTTAACACTCCTGGAATCCCTCCATAACAACACTATGGAAGAAGCTTTGTGCATACAGACTGCAGCGATTCAAGAGGCAGCTCATTACCACCTGCTTTAGGGAAATTAAGGATGAGCAAAATGCTCACCAAGCCAGTGATACCTATATCCCAAGAATGGAAGATAAAAGTGTCCTGCAGCATGATGTGCATGCCCATTGAGCTGCCAGTAAATATCTATGCTACAGCAAGACAATTAGATAGCATCACTCCATCATATAATTAGATACACTTAGAATCATAAGAGATGTACAGCACGGAAACAGACCTTTGTCCATGCCGACCAGATATCCGAAATTAATCTAGTCCCATTTGCCAAAATTTGGCCCTTATCCCTCTAAAAGCTTCCTATTCATATACCCAAGCAAATGCCTTTTAAATGTAATTGTACCCACCTTCTCTGGCAGATCATTCATACATGCATCTACCTCTGTATGAAAAGGTTGCCCTTTAGGTCCCTTTCAAATCTTTCCCCTCTCACCTTAAACCTATGCCCTCTAGTTTTGGACTTCCCTACCCTGGGGAAAAGACCTTGACTATTCACCTTATCCATGCTCCATAAATTAGCATGCATAAACTGGAATCAAACAGGATGCAAGATGCAAAACCTGGCCATTCAGCTCAACCAATCCATGCTGGTTAAGTTCCACTCATGCCTTCTCCAATGTTTTCTCATCTCAATCTAGTATTGAAATCCTCTATTCCCTTCTCCCTCATAGGTTTGGCAAGTTTCCTTCTAAATGTATCCATACTTCAGTTCACAGACAGGTCCCAGGTTGAGAACAGGTTCCATTCTGGACTCCGATCGCAAGTTGATTTGTATGCAAGTCAGAACACAATGCAGAACAATGTAAAGCAGCTGTTCATAAGTATGAGAAATGTTTCTATGTCAGGTCTTTAAAATTACAAGCACACATGGGATTGCGTTTATAAGTATGGACACTTTTAAGACGGACATTCATAAATCAGGGACCCTCTGTTGCTACATTTCTACCACTCCCTGTGCTAACAGGTTCTACCCAAAGAGTGCTGAGAATGTAAAAAGCATTTCTTTCTCATTCTCTGTCAGATTTCTTGATTACTAATTTCTGCATCAGTTCTGAAGAAGAATCATGTTGGACTTGAAACATTAAATCCATTCTCTCTCCACAGAAGCAGCCAGACCTGTTGACTTTCTCCAACACTTATTGCTTTCATTTCAGATCTCCGGCATCCACAGTATTTTGCTTTCATATTATTACATTGTTTTATACTCTCACAAATGATGTGGTTCAATACGTCAGCCCTCACTTACATAGAGAGAAAGAAGGAATTGACAGATCAGAGTTGTTCTTTTACCTAGAAAAGAAATCTCGAGATGTAAGCTGTCTTGGGGGTGCCTACTGGACATTCTTCAAGAAAGCCAAGCAGTGTAAGAATTGATTACGGGGATTCTGGGGGTTTCAGAGGAGCATGTATAAGACAGATTCAGTACAGATAGCTGATAGTGAATGGGTCTTGTTGATTGAATCTCCCATGTTCAGAAGGAAAAGCTGTCTATCTGTGACGCTGTTCAGTCAAATCAAACACATGGCATATGTCTAACTGCGGCCAGATGGAAGACAAGAAGGAGCAAGAAGGAGGTAAATCCCAAAACTAACTACACTTGGTCCATCAGTAAGGGAAAGGGGGCAGTGGGTGAGTTCTGTGCAGGTTGTAGCTGTAGAACTACTACAGATCATAGAATTTGACAGCAACCTATTTTGCTAATCAACCTGTTAAGAGATGTTATTACACCCCTCTTGAACAGGTGGGACCTGAACCTCGACCTCCTAATTCAAACGTAAGGATATTACCATTGCATCACAAGAGCCCCAATTTGACAGCATTTAAGAAATAGGCCATTAGACCAAATGATCTAAAATCAGTAACTTGTTTATCATTCACATAACTCCATTATCTAACTCAATCAATTTATTTCATTATCCCTCATGTAACTAACTGGCCTGAATTATTTTACTGAGCACAGTTTGGATGAACAATTAAATTGGCATTGTTAATTGAGGTAGGTCATGATTATTGAAGTTATGCAGACCCACAGCCGCCCTGAGCTGCCTCATCGAGATCTATTGCCAAGTTGAGTAACTCAGTTCAGGAATGGGAATATATCTCTGGGCGCAAGTTGTGACATTTCCAAGAACTTATGATACTATAAACAGAAACAGTGATTAACCGAACCTGTAAAATGAACCCTGTCAAAAGCCTGTGCACTTTCCAAGTCTGCTGAAACTCAGAGATACTCCCAGACAGGATACACGAAAATGCTCATGAATTAGGCTATCCCAGCTGTCTTTTATCTACACACACAAACACACACACACACACACACACACACACATACACACATTCCCTTGTGTATCTTCCCTAACTTTTGAAACTACTGGTCACTGATCCTCTGAAGTTTATTCCTTGATCCTCTATAGTACCAAATACACCCTCTCACGTATGATTCTGCCAATCTGCATGCTCACCATTTAAAATAACTTGAAAAACAATTCATATTTATGTAAAGCTTTTAATGGGATAAAGCTTCTCAAGGTGCTTTGCAGGCACATTACAAAATTAAATTTAACTTTCTTTTATTCAGTCATGGGACATGGATACCACTGGTTAAGCCAATCCCAATTGCCCAAAGGGCAGTTAAGATCACCAACTTTGGAGCCACATGTAGAGCAGCAGATTTCCCTTCCCAGTGTGGAGGTGGTGGTGTAGTGGTAATGGCACTGGGCTAGTATTCCAGGCTAGTGCTGATGGATTTGTAATCCCACCACGGCAGATGGTGATTTTTGAATTTAATTAAAATAAAAGCTCGTCTAATGGTGACCATGTAACCGTCACATTATTTAACAATGTCCTTTAGAGAAGGAAATCTCCCATACTCACCCAGTCTGGCCAATAAGTGACTCCAGACTCACAGCAATATGGTTCCGTCTTAACTGCCTTCTGAAATGAATAGCAGGCCAAGAGCAATTAGGGATGGGCAACAAATGTCAGCCTTATCAGTGACACCCACATCCCATGGAAGAATAAATAAATTAATTCTTCTTCAGAGCCTTATTAAATTTGAAACAATAATGCGGCTTAATTTCATTGTACAATGATTTAACTCTTTGATTCCTGCTCCCTTTGAGCTGGGAGATGCGCCAAAACCAGTTCACAGCATTAATCCTTTTGGGGTGCGAAGACAAGTTAAAATCAAAAGAGTTATGTCATGGACAGTGACCACAGTCCAGAAATTTGCTGCCATTTGAAGCCTGCATCCATTCACATTAGTCAGAGATGCTTGACCTTTGACCTATTCAGATGATTATCAGGTGCCAGCATTATCTGAGGGAGAGCTCCACATTCAAACATTAAGCACTGGTGTCTAACATTCCATGTAGATCTCATTGGCTGATAATGAGGGTTGACTGGTTTGAATCAGTGGACTCTGAATATTTGACACTAACAGTCATTTAAATCCACGTGGTGTAATGCTGTCCCTATTCTGAAGAAGATTGTTCATTTCAACAGAGATGAACATGTTGGATCATGCACGTTTCCAAGAATGTGCAGCCAAACTAATCTTGCAAAACACCTTTATCATGTTCCTCCCTTCCCAGGCCCACCCTTTGCCAGTTTTACATGAAGGCATTGAACACATAAAATCCTCACTAGAACAGTTTTACTGGTAGTTGGCATCCCCTGATATCTCACCCAAATGGACATTCATAAATGGAAGAGACAGTGGTAATGTCAGCAGGCCATTGTATCTTGGGGTGGTGAGGGAACGGAAGTTATTCTGCTCAAATCTACCTTCACTGTAGAGATTGCTGGCTAGAGATCACAAGTGGGAACTTTGATTCATCATATATTTTCTTGGCTGATTTCATGTTTTTTTTCATCTTAAATCAGCATAGCCAGTTGGATACTTCTTCAATTCAACCCAGTACACTATGAGTATGGCAAGGAAGCCAAATCCACCCCCAATGAGAATTGGGTTCAAACTCCACTGACATCAATCTGTTCCTCTGTGCCTACCTGGACAACTGTGCTGCATGCACTCCCTCCCCAGGGATTTGCTTTGGTAACATACACCTTAACATATATTTTGTAATCTGGAATTATGATTGGTGATGGGAGAAGCTCCAATTTCTTCTCAAGTTATGGCTGACCAGAAATCTCTCCTGCTCTCATCACCTGTCATTGGTGTGTGATAGAAGGATTAGCAGGTTGAAACTCAAGATGTTTGGCTGCTTGGGAATCAAGTTGTAGGGCAGGATTAGAAACCAGAGCCACGAGTTCAGAGGCAGGAACAGTACCCACTGCACCTCAAGACCACCCCCAGTTGGATTATAGTAAAATCCCAACAAAGATCGGAGCAAGGTGGTCACATCTGAACACAGATTATTAAATATTCAATATCTGAATTATTAAATAATTCTCTTCTCTATATATGCTAAACTACTATTATACTATATAAAACACTGTTTTATATCATTCCTGTGTATTAGTTATGATATTTTAGATACAGGAACAAAAGGGAGGCAAGAGAGGAGGGGGAGTGGCGTTTTTGATAAGGGATAGCATTACAGCTGTACTGAGGGAGGATATTCCTGGAAATACATCCAGGGAAGTTATTTGGGTGGAACTGAGAAATAAGAAAGGGATGATCACCTTATTGGGATTGTATTATAGACCCCTTAATAGTCAGAGGGAATTTGAGAAACAAATCTGTAAGGAGATCTCAGTTATCTGTAAGAATAATAGGGTGGTTATGGTAGGGGATTTTAACTTTACAAACATAGACTGGGACTGCCATTGTGTTAAGAATTTAGATGGAGAGGAATTTGTTAAGTGTGCACAAGAAAATCTTCAGATTCAGTATGCGGGTGTAACGACTAGAAAAGGTGCAAAACTTGACCTACACTTGGGAAATAAGGCAGGGCATGTGACTGAGGTGTCAGTGGGGGAGCACTTTGGGGCCAGCGACCATATTCTATTAGTTTCAAAATAGTGATGGAAAAGGATAGACCAGATCTAAAAGTTGAAGTTCTAAATTGGAGTAAGGCCAATTTTGACCGTATTAGGCAAGAACTTTCAAAAGCTGATTGGGGGCAGATGTTCACAGGTAAAGGGACGGCTGGAAAATGGGAAGCCTTCAGAAATTAGGTAACAGGAGTCCAGAGACAGTATATTCTTGTTAGGGTGAAAGGGAAGGCTGGTAGGTGTAGGCTGGTTGGGTGACCAAGGAAATTTAGGGTTTGGTTAAAAAAAAGGAAGCATATGTCAGGTATAGACAGGATAGATCGAGTGAATCCTTAGAAGAGTATGAAAGCAATAGGAGTATACTTAAGAGGGAAATCAGGAGGGCAAAAAGGGGACATAAGAGAGCTTTGGCAAATAGAGTCAAGGAGAATCTAAAGGGTTTTTACAAATACATTAAGGACAAAAAGGTAACTAGGGAGAGAATAGGGCCCCTCAAAGATCAGCAAAGCGGCCTTTGTGTGGAACCGCAGGAAATAGGGGAGAAACTAAACAAGTATTTTGCATCAGTGTTTACTGTGGAGAAGGACATAGAAGATATAGAATGTAGGGAAATAGATGGTGATATCCTGAAAAATGTCCACATTACAAAAGAGGAATTGCTGGATGTCTTGAAACACATAAAAGTGGATAAATCCCCAGGACCTGATCAAGTATATTCAAGAAATCTGTGGGAAGCTAGGAAGTGATTGCTGGGCCTCTTACTGAGATATTTGTATCATCAATAGTCACAGGTCAGGTGTCAGAAGACTGGAGGTTGACTAACGTAGTGCCACTGTTTAAGAAGGGCAGTAAGGACAAGCTAGGGAACTATGGACAAGTGAGCCTGATATCGGTGGTGGGCAAGTTGTTGGAGGGAATCCTGAGGGACAGGATGTACATGTATTTGGAAAGGCAAGGACTGATTATGGACAGTCAACATGGCTTTGTGCGTGGGAAATCATGTCTCACAAACTTGAGATTTTTGAAGAAGTAACAAAGAGGATTGATGAGGGCAGAGCAGTAGATGTGATCTATATGGACTTCAGTAAGGCGTTTGACAAGGTTCCCCATGGGGGACTGGTAAGCAAGGTTTGATCTCATGGAATACAGGAAGAACTAGCCATTTGGATACAGAGCTGGCTCAAAGATAGAAGACAGGGTGGTGGTGGAGGGTTGTTTTTCAGACTGGAGGCCTGTGACCAGTGGAGTGCCACAAGGTTCGGTGCTGGGTCCACTACATTTTGTCATTTTTATAAATGATTTGGATGTGATTGAAGGAGGTATAGTTCATAAGTTTGCAGATGATACCAAAATTGGAGGTGTAGTGGACAGCGAAGAAGGTTACCTCGGATTACAATGAGATCTTGATCAGATGGGCCAATGGGCTGAGAAGTGGCAGATGGAGAATAATTTAGATAAATGTGAGGTGCTGCATTTTGGGAAAGCAAATCTTAGCAGGACTTATACACTTAATGGTGAGGTCCTAGGGAGCATTGCTGAACAAAGAGACCTTGGAGTGCAGGTTCATTGCTCCTTGAAAGTGGAGTCGCAGGTAGATAGGATAGTGAAGAAGGCATTTGGTATGCTTTCCTTTATTGGTCAGAGTATTGAGTACAGGGGTTGGGAAGTCATGTTGCGGCTGTACAGGACATTGGTTAGGCCACTATTGGAATATTGCATGCAATTCTGGTCTCCTTCCTGTCAGAAAGATGTTATGAAACATGAAAGGGTTCAGAAAAGATTTACAAGGATGTGGCCAGGGTTGGAGGATTTGAGCTACAGGGAGATGTTGAATAGGCTAGGGCTGTTTTCCCTGGAGCATCGGAGGCTGAGGGATGACCTTATAGAGGTTTGTAAAATCATGAGGGACAAAGTCTTCTCCCTGGGGTGGGGAAGGTCCAGAACTAGAGGTCATAGATTTAGGGTGAGAGGGGAAAGATATAAAAGAGACATAAGGGGCAACTTTTTCATGCATAGGATGGTATGTGTATGGAATGAGCTGCCAGAGGAAGTCGTGGAGGCGAATACAACTGCAACATTTAAAAGGCATCTGGATGGGTATATGAATAGTAAGGGTTTTTAGGGATATGGGCCAGGTGCTGGCAGGTGGGACCAGATTGGGTTGGGATATCTGGTCGGTTTGGACAAGTTGAACCGAAAGGTCTGTTTCCGTGCTGTACATCTCTATGGCTCTATGTCACTCTGCATTTGTCTTAACGTCAAAATTGAGTAAAAGCGAAGTCACTGGGGTACATTGAACTCTTCATGCTGTGGTATTCAATTATAAGATATTGCAGACGGGGAATAATTTAAAATTGAGCAGCAAGTACAGTTCAGGCAATAGCTGCACAGAGAATAAAGCTGAGAGGGTTAACTTTTCAGATCTTTCATCAGAATGTAGCAGAGATTTTAACTTTGTTTACCTTCCAACTAGACTATCTGAATACCAGTCACATACAGGAATCTTCATTTACTTCTTTCCCTTTCCCCTGGTCATTGTAATTCCTCTTTGATCACTCAAGGCAGATAACTCACGTAAATGTTCCTCACCTAGCACTCAATATAGGATGGTTAAAAAACGTAGAACTAGTGTATTAGGGAATTTACGTAATGTGTTAATTTGTTGAAACCAATAAGGAAAGGAATCTTTAGTGCTGAACAAAAAGGGAAACGTTGAAGGTATTTGCCATGCACTCATCAGGACAGAATCACAAGACTGCCACATTTTGACGGGAACAGCTATTTGTACTGCGTGAGAAGTCAAGGTACATGTAGGACTCTTTACAAACAGAAAGAACATGTTTTATCTTTTTCAACTAAAGAAATGCTTGGGGGAAAAGCATTCCCTGTTGCTTTTACCATGACAGCATCTTGATAATCAGGGTCAACCTGCCTGGTATAAATTAAAACAAGTCTTGCAGTTCACAGTTCCTTGACACATTCTCCACAGTAGTTCCTCTACCAAACAGTGCCCTCTTCTCATGCAGTATAAATTGTTGTTCACTTTGAGATTCTGTACTTTTGTGATTCTGTCCTGACGAGCAATGGGCCGAGGAGTGGCCGGTGGAGTTTAATTTAGACAAATATATGAGGTACTGCATTTTGGAAAGGCAAATCAGGACAGCACTTATACACTTAATGGTAAAGTCTTGAGGAATGTTGCTGAACAAAGAGACCTTGGAGTGCACATCATAATTCCTTGAAAATGAGTCGCAGTTAGATAGGATAGTGAAGAAGGCGTTTGAGATGCGTGCCTCTATTGGTCAGTACATTGAGTATTGGAGTTGGGAGATCATGTTGTGGCTGTAAGACGTTAGGTCACTTTGGAAGTTTAGGTTCAGTTCTGGTCTCCCTACTATAGGAAGGATGTTGTGAAACTTGAAAGGGTTCAGAAAAGATTGACAATGATCTTGCCAGGGTTGGTGGGTTTGAGCTATAGGGAAAGGCTGGGTAGGCTGGGGCTATTAGGGGTGACCTTATAGAGGTTTATAAAACCATGAGGGGCATAGATAGGGTAAATAGACAAGGTCTTTTCCCTGGGGTGGGGAGTCCAAAACTAGAGGGCATAGGTTTAAGGTGAGAGGGGAAAGATTTAAAAGGGACCTAAGGGGCAACCTTTTTCACACAGAGGTGTTGTGTGTATGGAATGAGTTGCCAGAGGAAGTGGTGGAGCCTGGTACAACTAAACAGTTAAAAGGCAACTGGATGGGTATATAATTAGGAAGGGTTTAGAAGGATATGAGCTAAATTCTGGCAAATGGGACTAAATTTATTTAAGGTATCTGGTCGGCATGGACGAGTTGGACCGAAGAGTCTGTTTCCGTGTTGTACATCTCTATGACTCTGAGTGCAAGACAAAAAATTTAAACAACATGTCCCTTTTGACAGTAACACTTAAGTTGTGTACCACCAGGAATTTTTAAAAAATAATTTACAGGATGTGAACATCTCTGGTAAAGCCAAGATTTATTGCCAGTCTCTAATTGTACTTCAAAAGGGGCTCTGCTTTCTTGAGGCACTGCTGTACCTATAATGTGGATACACCAATTCTACCCAAAGGGAGTAAATTCCAGGATTTTGACCCAGTGATATTGAAAGAACGTTGATATAATTCTAAGTAAGGACTGTGAATGGATTGGAAGAAAACTTGCAGACAGTGGTGTTCTTATGGGTGAGTTGCTTTTTGACCTTCTAAATGATAGACATAATTGGTGCAAAAGGTACTGGCAAAGAAGCAAAATGTGGCAGTGTGTCTTGTATGCAGTGCATAGTGTAGCCATCTTACCCCTATGGTGGAGGGAATAAATGTTCAAAGTGGTGGATAGAGAGTCAGATAAGTGGGTTGCTTGTTCTTGATGTGTTTTGGCATATCGGGATTTGGATTCCAGTCACTGGTGGCTTGTGTCACCAAACCTGATTTCTACTCTGAGTCTAATGGCTTGTCTAATTATTAGTGGTACAGGATAAACCACTGTTGATTTGTAACAAGAGGCACTTATCAAATTGTGGTTTAGCTTTTTCTAATCAACCTATTCAGAGATGCTATTACACACCTCTGGAGCATTTGGGCCTTGAACCCACGTTCCAGTGGCTCGGTTGCAGGGATACTACCACTGCACTGCATGAGCCACCAAGTTGGTGGTTTATTGTTTGATATCAATAGGTACAATTAATTTTGACTGGTTAAACATCAATACAACAATCAAGAGTTAAAGACGACACATCCCTGTCCATCAGGATGTCATGCAAGACAGCCCAAATCTCCACTCCAAAACTGTGTTATATCATTAGATTGGGTGGAACTAATACATTAAATCCAACAGTTTTGGGCCTTTTCCATGATTTGGAACTGGAAAGTATACCATCATGCTTCTGACTTGTGCCATGTAGATGATGAACAGCTTTTAAAGACTCAGGAGGTGAGTGACGTGCCTCAGAGTTCCCAGCTTCTGACATGCTGTTTTAGTCCCAGCATTTATGCGCTTAGTCTAATTTAGTTTCCAGTTGAGGTTAATCCTCATGATGTTAGTGATGGGGCATTTAGAAAAAGTAATGCTGTTGAATGTCAAGGGAAGATGGTCAGATTCTCTCTTGTCACAGATGCTGGCATTGTGTGATGTAAAGGTTACTTAAATAGAATTGAAAAGTAGGAAGGTTATGTTAGACTTCTCCAGCAGCTGAGGTAAACTACTCTGTGATCAGTCTTGGTCTCAACATTATGTAAAAGACAAAGAGGCACTGAAGAAGTTGTAAAAAGATATTAATATGGACCATACCAAAACTGTGAAGATATCTCTATAAGGAAATTTAAACTAAGCTGGGCAGGAGGGTCATCTAAATTAGTAATGATTTGGAGATTCTGGTGTTGGACTGCGGTGTACAAAGTTAAAACTCATACAACCACCTGATGAAGGAGCAGCACTCCAAAAGCTAGTGCTTCCAAATAAACCTATTGCATTATAACCTGGTATTGAGTGAGTTTTAACTAAATTAGTAAGTAATTGATAAGGTAGTCATACAGAAAGTGCTTCCACTTGTGGGGAAGACCAAGATTAGGGGTCATAATCATAAAAAAAAATCTACTGACAAAACCAATAAGGAAATCAAGAGAATCTTACTTATCCAGAGAATGATTAGAATTGTTGAATACACCATGCTACAAAGTAGTTGAAGTGTGTGGCAGAAATGCATTTAGGGGAAACTAGATAAACACATGACGGAGAAGAGAATAGAAAGCTTGCTTTGAAGGGGTTGATTAAGGGGAATGGGAGAAGGTTTGTGGGAAATTTAAACATGTAAGAATCCATCTAGTTCACTAAAGTCTTTTAGGGAAGGAAATCTGCCATTCTTACCTGGTCTGGCCCACTTACGACTCCAGGCACACAGCAATAGAATTGACTCTTAACTGTTCTCTGAAATAGCAAAGCAGACCGCTTGGGTCAAAGATAGTTAGCGTTGGGTAACAATGCTGGACTTGCCAGCGAAATTCACATGCCAGTAAAACAGTTTTAAAACTCTCTAGGTCAGTATTTTAGATTATTGACCCACTGTATGGATTTGCTAACCTGGAAACACCATTCTTTCCTGAATCAGTCATTTCTTTTTCTAAGCATAAATCTGTTGTGGCAGGTGGGATTAAACCCCACCAAAAGGGTTCAGTGGAAAATAATCATCTCCCATTAGAGGAGAACTGACAATCACTGACCAAAATTGCACCACACGTTGCAGCAATATCTGAAGTGGGAAACAAGAAATTAATAACTACAAGGCTTGAATTATGTTGTTTTGATTGTATCAGCATGTTGAAGTTTGAAGATGTGTCTGAGCTGGCCAGTCACTGAGTGGGTGTGTTCAGTGATTGGAGAGAAGGGGAGAGACAGAAAATCTCAGTCGACCTGACACTACCTGTAAATTCTAATTGCTTGCCTAATGTTTTCCAGATATGGAACAGGGGATTCCTTGCAGGGGTTAGAATAGGAGAAACTCCCTGGCCAAATATTTTCTCTATCTATTTATCTTAGCCTCTCCCAAAAGAAGTGTCTCTTGCCAGGAATGTAGCTTGTTTTTTAACAGATACATTCATTAAGGGGTGACCCCACCACCCCAAACCCAACATTACCATGCCCCTCAAACACCCAACATACATTTAATCAAAATGTGCGACCAGATTGTGAAATCAGGTTTTATTTTTGCTTAAATAAAACAAAGAACAGCAGATGCTGGAGCTTTGAAGCAAGAACTGAAATTGCTGGAGAAGCAAAGCAGGTATGGCAGCATCTGTCAGGGAAAAAGGGAGTTAACATTTTGAGTCCATTGAATCTTCATCAGAACTGTTGACATGGTGATGGGATACCAGCCTCTGTGGAGTTATTTCAATATTAGGTGAGGGGTAAGAAATGTGTGTTTTTAATCAAAGCAAGTGGATGCATTCGGTATTTTTGCCTCTAAAACAAAATGTCCTGGGTTCAATTTCCACTCGAGAAACACTGGCACAGTAGCTCAGTGGTTAACCTGCTGCTCACAGCACTAGGGATCCAGGTTTGATTCCTGCCTTGGGTGACTGTCTGTATGGAGTTTGCACATTCTCCCCGTAGCTGCATGGGTTTCCTCCAGGTGTTCTGGTTTCCTCCCACTGTCTCGGCAGGCTAGGTGAATTGGCCATGCTAAATTGCCCATAGTGTTAGGTGCGTTAGTAAGGGATAAGTGTAGGAAATGGGTCTGGGTGGGTTACTCTTCGGAGGGTCAGTGTGGACTTGTTGGGCCAAATGGCCTATTTCCACGCTGTAGGGAATCTAATCGAATCTAAGCTTACATCTGGTATTTGGGCACAGTGGTACTATCCTTACTTCTATGTTCAAGTCCCGTCTGTCCCGAACATGTGTTAAAATATCTGACTGGTCGATTAAGTTGTATCTACACCCAGTGCTATACTGTCAGAGGTGTCATTTTTTGAATGAAATCTTTAACTAGATGCCTTTCTTGTCTGCTCTTCAGGGTGAACATAAAAGGTTTTTATGAAATAGAAACAGAAATTGCTGGAAAATCTCAGCAGGCCTGGCAGCATCTGTGGTGAGAAATCAGTGTTAATGTTTCAGTTCCAGTGACCCTTCTTCCGAAAAGATTTTTAAAGACAGACTTGTGAGTTTTTCTGTGCATTCTGCCAATACTTATCCCTCAATGGTCAATGCCGACTGTCTGCTTGTTGTCCCATTGCTGTTTGTGGGAGCTTGCTGTGCACAAATTACAGCAAGGGTATCCCAGAATTACACACAGCCAATGAAATCTATTTGCAAGTGACATCACTATTGTCATATAGGAAACATGACAATCTCTCCATTGAAATAATGCCACCGAGAGAGTAAAAACAGCTTAACAACTTATCCAAAAACAATTAGCACCAACAACAACAAAACACTTCTTCAGTACTGCACTGGATTATCAGCTTGGATTTTATTAAGTGAAGTTTCTGCCTTCCAACCCGGAAGCAGGAATGCTGTGAAGATACAATTTAAAGTAATAGCCCCTTGAGTCTGCTCCTCCATTTTGTTTTTTATTCATTAATGGGATGTGGGTTTCACTGGCTAGGCCAGCAGTTATTGCCCAGCCCTAATTGCCCAGAGGGCAGTTAAGAGTCTGGCATCACACGTATGCCAGACTAGGTAAGGATGGTAGATTTCCTTCCCTGAAAAACATCAGTGAACCATAGATTGTTACACAATTGATGATACTTTAGTTTTGATGTTACCAGACTGGGACTGACTCTATGATTTAGATTTAACAACTGGATTTGACAACCATAGTGAGATCTGAACTCATGCTGCCAGCATTAGCTTGGTCTTCAAACCTAGTCCAGTGACATTATCACTAAACCACCACCAGCCCACTTACTGATCAATTGAGACCAGTACAAGGAGTCCATAACAAATGCCTGACTTAAAAATGTTCATATTTACCAACGTGATCCCATTCAGGTGTATAATTTCAAAGATCCAATGTATGAACAGTTCCCGTATTTATAAATGGATGTTTTATATTGTGCTATATTGAATTCTGATTTGCGGACAAATTGATTTGTGAACAGAGACCCGAATGGAATGGAACCAGTTCACAACCTGGGAACTGACACACTGGAAGGTCTTCTGGTGGAGTGAATAATGTCCTTAACTCTGGAACTGAAGCTGCAAATTCAAGGCCCACTTCAGGACTTTGTAGAATAAGGGTACGGTTTGACTGTGTCATATAGAAAGGAGACATCATTATAGGAGGTGATGCAATGTAATGTACTGTAATGTTGCACCCTTGACGATATCACAGTAGGATGCTTCGGAAATAAAGATGTTTTCCTTACCTTAGCAGACACTGTAAATATTCTGTATCAGCGCAGTAATATTATAGATATTTTTAATCAATCTGTTCAGACATATCATGATACAGCTCTGGAACTTGAACCCAGCTCTCATGGCCTAGAGGCCAGGACACCACCATCCGACTGTAAGGTAGACTTTAAGTCCATGGAAGTTCAGTTCATAGTATGGCCAAACATGTTGATTCTCAGACTTTAAATCCTTCCAAAATACCACAATAGGCAGAAACAGCAGGGTGTCTCCTTGGCAGCCATCTTGAAGAAGGCAATGCAGATATTTTGCACATAAGTGTGGATTAATCAAATGGGAATCCATGGACACCAACACCTACTAAGGGGTGGGTACCTGAGAAGTGAAAGAGAAATAAATTGAACCATTAGCAATGGCTTGGCATGCCAGTAAGACCTTAAGAAATAGGAACAGGAATAAGCTGTTCAACCTCTCGAACTTGCTCCACTATTCAGTATTCATGGCTGAACCAACATTTCTTGCATCCACATTCCTGCCCTTTCCTCATAACACTTTATTTCCCCTTCTGATCAAGAATCCAAATCTGCCTTAAACACATACGAAGGCACTGCCCTCACAACTCTCTATGGCAAGGAGTTTCAAAGACTTAAGAACCCTTTGACAGGAAAAAATTCTTATCTTTTTCTTTGATTGGTGTCCCTTTATTCTGTCACTATGCTGTCTGGTCCTAGATTCTCCCTCAGAAAAACATCCTCTAGCATTCACCCTGTCAACTTCCTTAAGTGTCCTATATACTTCAATGAGATCATCTCTCATCCTTCTAAACTCCAATGTGTCCCAACCTGTTTAGACTTTGCTCATCAGAAAATCTCTCCCTACCAGGGACCAACCTAGTGAATCTTCTTTGAACTGCCTCCAATGAAATTATCTTTCCTTAAATAATAGTCAACTCCTACTGTTTTAACATTCGATGAATTATGAAATTAGTGTAATTTCTGTTTTATTTTTGGAAAATAAAATCTGATTGCAAATGACAAACATTGATCCACTGCAAGGGAGCGAGAACCACTCTAGTCGTTTCCCATTGGGCAATGTTGCTATCAATCAAGAGTCGTCTGTTGGCTCTTCCCCCTTCTCTCCCTCTCGCTGCTGTAACAAGTAAACGTCAAGTGAAGTTCCAGCAGCGAAACGAGGTCAGTTTCAAAGGAGCAACAAAAAGTTTAGGTCTCGTAGGGAGACTGGAGACAGATAGCTGAAGATAAGTTCACGTCTTTCAATAAAATGTGTAGCTGTTAACGCAAGCTGCAACAGACTAATTGGTAAGTTATTTGCTGTACCGTATATATAATTCATGGTGATGAATTTTAGCTCAGTGCCAAATTGTAGACTCTTGTCAATCTTTCGAGAGTGAAAATCGAACAAAACAGTTGTTTAACATGTTTGAAGCATACAAAGAGACGCCAAAGTTGTTGGAAGTTTTTATCTTTTAATACATAGAGGTGTTTCAGCGACAAATTGAAATGTCTGAACAGCATTTCATAGTCATTATTAAAATGTGCTATTGCTTTCCCCAATCTAAACATGCTCTGTTAAATGGCTTTTAAATTCCTGGAGTGAGAATGAGAGGCTGCAATTTGAATCTCAAGCCTGGCATTGTTCACTCCGCAAGCAAATTCCTGATGTGAGGAATTCCAGTGTGAAACCCTCATCAGACCTGACTAAAGCGACCTGTTCACACATCTCTGCTGCAGATTTCGACTCTTCCTGTTTTTAAGGATCTTTTTGGTTTCAAAAACAAAGCCTTCTGAACAGAAGTTTGAATTGTTTTGCACTCGTAATTGTGTCCCTTGATGGATCAAATTTGCGACACAGCCGGTGAATTAGTTCTTTGAACAAAGTAAGTCTCCTCAATTATCGCTTTTTTTTAAAAAAAGGGTGAAATTAATCCTCCCTCCCTAACGGTAATAGATCGAACTTTTGAAAGAATCATTTGGGTTGCCTTTATAAACCAGTTTAATATGTCCCGGCCGCCCTGTTTTATTTATTTGCTGTTTCAACAGTCTCTTAAATTATATATTTTTTTAAGAAAATCAGTTTATTTCACGAGCTTTGTGAAACGAAGGGACTTGAGAACTATAATAGTATATTCTCCTATTAGCAGGTATTTTGAGATTTTGGTTACTTTGTCATATGGAAAATAATAAATTTCCTTTGTTCAAAATGAAGTGTGATGACAAAGATGAATGAATGACTGTTGGTGATTTAGAAATTGATAGTTTATTCAGCAGGTCACAACCCATGGGCTGTGATCATTATTAACTCTGAAATTAGGTTTGAGCCCAAACATTGCCTGAAGTACTCATTATAGAATGTAATTGTCAACTGTGGGTCAGTTAGGAGTCTTTGATCCAGTTGTGGCTTCAAGTCCCATTCCACAGTCTGGAGGGTGTCTAGACTGATGCACCAGTGTAACACTGAGGGAGTGCTGCACTGTCAGAGGGGATCACTTTCCAGTGAGGCTAACAGGTCTTCTACACCAATTCCGTCCTGTGAAAACTGACATTGTCTGTTTTATAGATAAAAGATCTTGTGATGCTTCTTTTGAAGCAGATGGTATCCCTCCTGTCCTGGGCATTGTTTGCCATTCAATCAACATCATTCAAAATCACATGATCATTTTGTGTGTGTGTGTGTAAGAGATCTTGCTGTGCATAAATTGATTGCTGTCTGTCCTACAGTGTGGCAATAATTTAATTAATTAGCTAATGAAGTGGGTTGGGATGTCCTGTATATTTGGAAGACTTCTATATAGATGCTATTTCATTTTTGCGATCTAAACCCTTATAATTACTCTAATGTTTCCATATGGCAGCTATGGAGTGAGTTTGCCTGTTAATGGATGTATGGAAAGAGTTAATTAATTGTGGAGTCATTAATGTCGATTTATAATGTAGCAGTCAGTAGTTAAGTCAAATTAAAGGTTGCTGCCCAGTGGTTAATTGCATACAAATGGCATGTACAGTGCAGCCTTATTAGAATATTGGTTCAGTCCAAACAGAGATCTGGCATTTAGGAGTCTGACTGTGAGGAATCAGGCTGGTGAGGTTGCATTAATCTGATTAGCTATTTCCATTCTGTGTAGTTTTATGCAAGTGAAGCTTTCTGTCTGCGTTGCATTAAGTTGTGCAGGATTGCTTTGCAGCAGGGCAACTTGGGCCTCCTTACTGGTAAATCTAGTTCAAATCCTAGTCTGGACTCATATTTCTGCAGCTCCTTCCCCTAGAGTGTATGTGTATTGGAGGTTTTTTTGGTCAGATTGACAGAAAGGAAACTCTATGTCAGAAGGGCTGGGGTTAGGTAGGCTCTTCCTGTCCTGCTCGATGTGCCTCCTGGTGGAGCAACAGTGGAACAGCCTAGAAAGCAGCTGCTAGTTTAACCATCTTCCAAAGTAAAGAAATGATATGCATGCAGTTGCCAGACACAGGAAGAAGTAAAATTGAAGGGGAAAAAAAATTAGCATCAGAAATTCGAAATGACGATTTTACTGGCATTTTCTGCTGAAATATTATACTATCTGTTTTATGAGCATATAGATCAAGTCTGGCCCGCTGCTCACCATGTTGTATAAAGAATCCTTACCACAGACATCTTGCTGAAAGATAACATCAGGGATTTTGCTGCCATAATCCTCCATTTAGGTTGGGATCTTCAGGATGCCCGAAACGTCAATTCTCCTGCTCCTCGGATGCTGACTGACCTGCTGCGCTTTTCCAGCAAAACATTTTCAGCTCTGATCTCCAACATCTGCAGTCCTCACTTTCTCCATCTTCAGGCTATGACTAGTATAATGTGGCAAAAGAAACCTTCTCAAAGAGGCTTTTGTTTTAAACAAGATTTTGTTTGTTGCATGATAGCAACTAGGTACAAGTTTGGTATGGAAGGTTGGTTAGTTCACTTAGCTGGACAGCTGGTTTGTGATGTCAAGTGATTCCAACGGTTCCTGCACCAGCTGAGGTCACCATAAAGATCCAGCCTTCTCAACTTTGCCTGGTGATCCTCAGGCTAAACCATCACTAGTCACCTTGCTCTAATAAGAGTACAACCGTATGGTCCTCTGGGACCATGGCAACTTTATCTTACGATTTGGTATAGATTGTGTTACTAAGACTATAAGGAGAGCTTGATAGTCGGTCTTGTCTCCTTCGGGATCCAGAGCTATCTTCTTACTAAAGTCTGTTTGCACTCTCCATACTGGCCATGCTTAATGCGCTCCTCAGTATTAACTCATACTGAGTGGAACCCACCCTATACAATATGCCAGTTGGCAGCTTTAAAACCTGAGATGTACCCATTTTTGTTAGGCAGGAGCAGTAAGTGTAAATAGATGAAGATACAGATCATCAACAGTTAGATGAATGTCAGAACAGTCCAAAGGGTCTGAACTGCCTTCTCCATTTTCTATCTCTGTTTTTGCTCAACACCCAGTTATTTGACCAAGCTTTTTGTCATCTACTCATTGTCAGTTCATTGTCAAGCCTTATTTGATAAAGGTAAAGTTGCCATAGTCTAACCAAACCATATGGCTGTGCTCTCAATAGAGAGACAATTGGTGATGGTTTAACCTAAGGGTCACCATGTCTCAGATGAGGGAAAGTTGCTGAGAAGGAGGGTCCTTCATGGTAACCTCCGCTAGTACAGGAATTGAACCCACATTGTTGGCATCACTCTGCATTGCAAACAAGCCATCCAGCCAACTAAGCTAACCATAACCCCCATCCTCCACTTCTTGGCTGGTAATGCTCCCATGAAGTACTGTTGGAGCATTTGTCTATATTGTACATAAAGGTCACTAGTCAGGGGCACAGATTTAATGTAATTGGTAGTAAGGTTCAAAGAAAATTTCAGTAATTTGGTTATTCAGAGGGTAAAGGCTGGACTTCACTCCCTAACGGAGCTGTAGAGGCAAAACTTCTCATCAGTTTATTTAAAAATAACACTTAGGTATGCACTTAAAGCACCATAAACCTCAGGGCTATGGACCAAAACGTAAAGTAGGATTCAGGTGAATTGCTTTTGCACTGAGTATGAACGCAGTAGCTGAAGAGTGTGGCACTAGAAAAACACAGTAAGTCAGGCAGCATCTGAGGAGCAGAAGAGTCAATGTTTCAGGCCTAAGCCCTTCATCAGGAATTCCTGACTCTGGCTCTTCAGCATCTGCAGTCCTCGCTTTCTCCATGGACACAATAGGCCAAATAGCCTCCATGCATGTCATAAATCTTTATATGTTCCTGTAGCTGATCCTATCTTAAAGGTGCTGCATAAGTGCAACTGCCTATTATCATTCTTGTTCAGCTGAATCAATGTTTTTTCAACAACCTGTACTATGATGAAAGTCTTGCACGTGATGCGATGATGAAAGTCTTGCATGTGGCATACACACTCTTACTTCCAGTACCATAATTTTCTGTCAGCATTTCTAATGCAAGAACTCCATGTTGACATTCACAATTGCAAAATTGCCACATCAACATTTGCCTTTCATGTTGTAATGTCAGGTTTCCTGACATTGGATGGCACTGCTGTGTCTCTTTCATGTTTGCCACATTCGTGAATTTCATGCACCAGGGTTGGAAAACCTTTTTGTTTTGGATCTGACTAATATGAAGTCATTAAGTAGAGTGGAGTAGGTTTTATTTGTCATTTCTACCAGATACAACTAATACAGTAAAAACTGATACAGCATTCTTCTAGGGCTAACATGCTACATGGACAGCACAAACTACACGATCATACAAAGGGTGGCATAGAGTGCACAAGAAGAGCAAAACACGAATATTACAGTGTAATAAAACAATGATAATTAATAGACATTGTTCTAGCAGCAATTCAAAGTTGTGCAAAGAATTTCAGATGGAATAGAGTCCGATCATGCAGTGGTGTAAAGGAATGGGTCCCTTCACTATGACAATACTCCCTGAGTGGCTACCTTCACTGCACTGACAATTCTTCTCCTTTGACAACCACTCATTGCCATTTATGTTTGCTGCGTGAGCTGCTGGCACAATATAGTCGACCTCCTTTGATTCCATACAATATCTCATCATCCCACCTTGGATTAATAGGCAGGGTTTTAATTGCTCCCCAACATCACAAGCCATCTGCCTCTCTCTCTGCACGAAACAGCAAATGAAACTGCAGAGGCTGTCAGCCTGTAATTCAGTGTCCAAATCAGTGCATTCTAAGAAAACAATATGAAGCAGACAGAAGCTGACAGCCTCCAAGTAAGCACGAAAGTGAATGAATGCTAAGAAAGCAAGCTAAGAGCCATAAGCTAAACTAAGCCATTGTGGGCAGCACGGTGGCACAGCAGTTAGCACTGCTGCCTCACAGCGCCGGAGTCCCAGGTTCAATTCCCGCCTCAGGCGACTGACTGTGTGGAGTTTGCACGTTCTCCCCATGTCTGTGTGGGTTTCCTCCGGGTGCTCCGGTTTCCTCCCACAGTTACAAAGATGTGCAGGTCAGATGAATTGGCCATGCTAAATTGCCCGTAGTGTTAGGTGAGGGATAAATGTAGGGGTATGGGTAGGTTGCGCTTCGGCGGGTCGGTGTGGACTTGTTGGGCCGAAGGGCCTGTTTCCCCACTAATGTAATCTAATCTAATCTAATGTAATCTAGTAATCTAAGATGACGTGAGGATGATGCTCTTTCAATGCAAAGGTGTGTGGATGAGAGGTCACGGAGGATTGTAGCCATGGAGCATGCTAGAAGAAACAATGGTGTGATAGCCGGGGCAGGTTTTCGGTGAGCTGCAGCTGCTGGCTACCATCGGTTTAAACTTGTCTGGAATTTGCGCCATCTCATTCCTTAATGAGGAAGAGGAGGGTTGGAAGCGGGGTGTAAATGGTCCAAGCTAGGGTTTTAATGGGTTGCAAATGCATGGAAATAAGGCTTTCACCATTCTTTGGCAAGATTCTAAAGTTGCCATTTAAGGTTTGATGGGAAAAATGAGGAACATTTTGTTGTTGTCAAGAATCTGATTTAATATTTTCATTCTCATTGTAGTCGTCACCATGGCTCTGGCCGCACCAGAGAGGGGGATAATGCAAACTCACATTGCAAATCTTGGTTGCTTAATGCATGATAATGTTCTTCCTCATGTTACCTCTGGTACTTTTACTCATCACCCTAAATCTGCGACCTCTAGTTAGAGATTCCAACCATTAGATGCCACTTTTCTAAATAAAATTAATTCTTTAAAGACTATCAAGTAGCTTTTTGTTTATTGCTGCTCAAAGGCAAACAGTCTCAGTTCTATCCCCGTAACTGTAGTCTCTCATCATTGGAACCATTCTGGTAAATATTTGGACCACTCTGGTAGTGTTGACGTGTTCACTCAACGAGCAGTGAATATCAAATAATGTTTGACACCAAACCATATAAGGCAGTGTTTCGACAGCTACCCAAAAGCTTGGTCGTTGACCACAGTTTTCATGATGCATCTTAAGGAGGGAGCAAGAACTTAAGACACAGAGGACTCAGAGAGGAATTTCTCAGAAATAGACCTCAATGTGGAGTTGCCAGTGATGGAGACATTAAAATGAGGGGGGAGTACAAAAGATCAGAATTGGCTGGAACAATTGCAACATTTAAGAGGCATTTGGATGGGTATATGAATAGGAAGGGTTTGGAGGGATATGGGCCGGGTGCTGGCAGGTGGGACTAAATTGGGTTGGGATATCTGGTCAGCATGGACAGGTAGGACCGAAGGGTCTGTTTCCATGCTGTACATCTCTATGACTCTATGTAGGCATGCAGAGACCACAACAGTTGTGAAGGCCCAAGGAGGTTACATAAATAGAGAGGGGCAGGGAATTGTGGGGGTTGGGGAGAAGCTTGAAAATGTAGACAAGCATTTTAAATTTGCCAGAGTAGGCCAGAGCATACAGGAGTCAAGGGAGGTGGACATTCTTGTATCAGAGGCATGTTAACTAAATGAGAAATCTGATACAGCATGCTCGGTAATCCCTTGAGGTCTGTGAACTCATGATCGACTTCTAAACGATGGACTGCCCTGTGAAATGGCAATATGAATGATCCAGAGAGTTTTATTCAGCTCCCACATTATAATGCTGAACTGACTGCTAACAGTGCTGATCACAGAACTGATATATTATAAAAGAAACAAATATTGGGCTGTAAATCTACAATCAGTGAGGTAATTCTTTAGACAATTTTCATTAAATCAGCTTAAACTCATGATCACGAGCACTGTTAAGGACACATGCTGAATGCATATGGAGATTCTTGTTAACGACCAACATTTTTTTCTTTATTCACTTATGGGGGACATGGGCAGCACTGGCTGGCCAGCATTTATTGCCCAGCCCTAATTGCCTTTGAACTGAGTGGCTTGCTACGCCATTTCAACAGGCTCTTGAGAGTCAACCACATTGCTGTGAATCTGGAGTCACATGGAGGCCAGACCAGGTGTGGATGGCAGATTTCCAACCCTGAAAAAGACATTAGTGAACCAAATGGACTTTTCTGACAATGGTTTCGTGATCATCGGTAATTCCAGATAATTATTGAATTCAAATTCCACCAACTGCCAGTGGCAGGAATCTCACCCTGGACCCCTTAATATTAGCTGAGTTTCTGGATTAATAGTCCAGCAACAATATCACTAGGCCATCACCTACCCCTTTTAGCTTAGCAGTTTAAATCTCTGCACTTGAAAGGTCTGCTGTTTTATCCTATCTGAACACAAGGAAGAACAAGGTGAGGACCATAAGAAATAGGAACAGGCCCCTCAAATGTGCTCCACCATTGAATAGGATCATGACTGATCCAACATGCCTCATGTTCAATTTCCTGCCTTTTCCTGATAACCCATGATTCCCCTACTGATTAAAAATCTATCCATCTCAACCTTAAATATACCCATGGTCTCTGCTCCCACATATCTCTGTGGCAAGGTGTTCCAATGACTCTCCACCATCCAAGAGAAGAAATTCCTCCTTGTCTCAGTTTTGAATTGGTGTCTCTTTATTCTGAGACTTTGACCTCTGGTCCTAGACTCTGCTATGAGGGGAAACGTGCTATCAGCATTTACCCTGTCAAGCCCTTTAAGAATTGTATATGTTCCAATGAGATCACCTCTCATTCTTCTAAACTCCAGTGAATTACTCCAGTAATTTGTTCAGCTTCTGCTCATAAGTCAGTCCCACCCTACCAGTGATCATCCTAGTGATCCTTTCCTGAACTGCCTCCAATGAAATTATAGCTTCCCTTAAATAAGGGGTTCAAAACTACTCACAATACTCCAGATGTGATTTAGTACAGTTGCAGTAAGACTTCCCAATTCTATACTCTAAAACATTTGAAATAAGAGTCAACATTCCATTAGCCTTCCTGATTACTTTCTATCTATGTGCTAGGTTTCTGTGTTTCATGCACAAGAGCATCGGAGGCGAGTGGTGACCTTTCTAGAGGTTTTTAAAATCATGAGCGGCATGGATAGGGTAAATAATCATGGTCTTTTCTCCAGGGTGGGGGATTCCAAAACTAGAGGGCACAGGTTTATGGTGAGAGGGGGAAAGATTTAAAGAGGGACCTGAGGGTAACGTTTTCACACAGAAGGTGGTCCATGTATGGAATGAACTGCCAGAGGAAGTGGTGGAGGTTGGTACAATTACAGCATTTAAAAGTCATCGTATTGTATATATGAACAGGAAGGGTTTAGAGGGATATGAGCAAATGGGTGGCAGATGGGACTAGATTTATCTAGGATATCTTGTAGGCATGGGTGAGTTGGACCGAAGGGTCTGTTTCTGTGCTGCCTATCTCTATGACTAAGTCCTCCCAAGTCCATTTGCGTTGCAGCTTTCTTCAGCTCTTCTCCATTTGTACATTTATATGGTATCCAGCACTTCACGTTTTATTCAATGAATACCATTGCAATTCTCAGAATCCTCCCATGAAACCTCCTCTAAACTTGAAGTCATCCAAAACTCTCCTTTCCTGTGTCCTTCTTCCCATTGAGGCGCATTCACCTATCACCCCTGTGTTCCCTGACCTACAACAGGCAATGTTTCAATTTCAAAACTCTATTTCCAATTCCTTCCATGTCTTCTCTCTATCCTGTAAACGTAATTCCTCCAGCCTTAGGGAAGTCTGTGATCCTAGAATTCTGGCATCTTGAGCGTCCCCACTTTTGAGCTGTCCAACACTGGTCACGCCTTCAGCTGCCTGAGGGTATGTGTTCAGGAATTTGTTCTTCAGGTCACCCCTGTCGATGAAAAGTGAAGTAAGAGAGTAAAGCTGTTCCGATTATTTGACCTTACAAGGAAAGGGTTGCCAATTAGGGATACCTGACGACGAGCCTCATCCTCCTGGTGCTAATGCCCTGGAATTTGCTGCATACAAGTGTGTGGGAAACAGTGATAATCAGTTGAAAAGATAATTAGATATATGCCTGAGAGAATCTGCAAGGCTAAGGGAGTGAAGCAGGGGAATGAGACTGATTTATTGGATTGCTCCACAGAGAGCTAGTATAGACCTTGAAGGGCCAAATGGCCTTCTTCTGTGCGGGAATGACTCTATGAAATAAAGAGGCCTATAACCTGGACCGCCAATCTAATTCTGTCTATTTTACTTCAAGTTACAAACCCAAATCCTTCCCACTATGTTTAAGTTTGAACAATGCTTCAACTGTACGTTCACATCCGACACAGAATGGAAAAGTAACTTTGACAATATAAACATTTCACTTCCACTCATTGTGTCATCCATCTCCTTCTCCATCATCCCATTATGTTATTTCTCTTCTCAGCTTGATTCCTCATTTTTCTTCCAATTAATCTGGCCAATTGACCTGCCCCAAAATCTTGCATCAAAAATGTTGTTCTCCATGTTTTTCCTGTCCTCTTTCTGTCCCTGGTTAAGAACTGAATTGCAAAACAAGTTGAAATTAGTGACTCTTTTGAAAGCAAACATTAGTGAGAGTCCATGGAAATGAGATTCCAGGTCTGTGATGGATATTCATATCCGTCATGGGTCAAAGGTCACCTGCCACATTGCATGACCTCATTCCTGAAACCTTCAAGGCATGAACATTCTGATGGCCTGTTATTCTCCAACAAACCCCCTGCCCCCAGCTCCCTAAAATAAAATTCAATCTGAGAATGTGTCCCCATCTGGAAAGGTTTATTTTGTCTGAGGTAGTGTATAAGACAGTAAAACTCAGTCAGAGTTCCTGTCAAGGCTGCAGAACAACGGAGTTTGTTCTCATGATCTCACCAACCACTAAAGTTTGAGTTGGATGATGATTAATTTTTTTATGGCTTTGACAATTCCATTCTAGACTGCAGTTCACCTCACTCCCCCTGTAACCATTTCCTTTATAACCTGGAATCCAACTCCTCTCTGCATTATTTTACAGGACATTGGTGAGGCCTCTTCTGCAGTGCTGTGCCCAGTTTTGGTCGCCCTGATTAAGAGGATATTGTTAAGCTAGAGGGAGTTCAGAAAAGATTTACCAGGATATTGCTGGGAATGGAAGGTTTGAGTTATAAGGAGACTGGGACTTTTTTGACTGAAGTGTAGGAAGTTGAGGGGTGACCTTATTGAGGTTTATAAAATCATGAGGGGCATGGATAAGGTGAATGGCAGGCGTCTTTTCCCTAGAGATGGGGATTTCAAGACTAGGGGGTATATTTTTAAGGTGAGAAGAGAAAGATTTTATAAAGACATGAGGGGTAACTTTTTTTACACTATGGGTGGTTCATGTGTGGAATGAACTTTCAGAGGAAGTGGTGGATGTAGGTACCCTTATACCATTTGGATAAGTAATGAATAAGAAATATTTTGAGAGATATAGGCCAAGTGCAGGCAGGTGGGACTGGTTTAGTTTGGGATTATGGTTGGCATGGACTGATTAGACCTAAGATTCTGGGTCCACATTGTATGACTCAATGATCTTAGGAGGGTTGGACACGCTACTGCATGGCTGTCATGATTCCTGGCCTCATCTTTTTTTAGTACTTCCTTTCCTTGTTGCGGTCAATGGACAAATTAGCATCTTGGTCAGCATCTGTTGTCAATATGACCAGGACAATCTTGTCCACAGGCAGTGCTGTAAACAGAGGTTCAACTACAATTGGATAGCTATTATAATGCATAGAAAGAAAAGGTCCATTTAAGATGGCATATTTCACAACCATCAAATGTCCCAAAGTGCTTTAGTCGAGGACGTTTAGTCACTGTCGTAACGCAAGAAGTGCAGCCACCAGTTTGCACACAGTAAGCTCCCACCAGTGAATGATGACCAACTCAGTTTGGTTTTTTGTGATGTTGATTGAGAGATAAATATTATCCAGGACACTGGAAGAGGAGTAGGGGTGGGGGTGCACTGCTCTTCTCTAGAAATAGTTCCACGTAAATCTTCTGCAACATTCCCGAGCAGGTAGAGGTGCATCAGTTCAATGTCTCACCTTTAAGATGACACCCCACCAACAATGCAGCACTCCCATAGTACTGCAGTGTGGCCTTCATTATTTTGTCTTCACACCATGGAACCTTGTAACTCAGGGCTAAGAGTGCAGCCCACTGAGTCGCACTCCAGGGGGTTGAATTGGACTTACGTTATTGTCATTGAGGTTTCAATAAAGTTTAATGGCAGTTTGAAGGACTGAATGGCTGCCTTCTCCTATATTTTCTGTGTTTTTCTTCTGTGTGAGAGGGTTTGATAGAATGGATAGAGGGGGAATGTTTCCATTTGTAGAATGAAAGCATAACAAGAGGTCACTGATATCTTATTCACCAAGAAATCTATTCTTATTCATTCTTAAGATATGTGTAATATTATTCTTGTGTTATCAAAATGTAACACAAACAAGGTACATGGATTCTTTTATGTGAAGATCTCTGGACTCATTTACAGTTGAACAAATATATTTATTATATATGTAGCCTGTGCCTTAAGAGCTGCATGCAAAGAACCTGTAACTGTAGAATAACATCCAGGCATTTGGCTCATTTGCAAGTTGAGCTTTCAAAGACAACATTCACTCAATACTTTAGGGAGAGGTGGGCACTGTGAGGGATACAGAGCTTTACCTCCCCCCTCCAACTCCATTTTCATTTAGTCCCTTCCTTCTCTCCCTATCTCCCCTTCACTTTTCATGGTTTGTATTGCCCTTAATGGGCTTGGCATATAAATATCTAATTGGCTACATGTTTTTTTTAATTGGTGGTAGTTAGCTTTTAAGAAGAGAAACAAAAAAAAAGAGTCCCAGTGACTTTGGTGTCAGCAAAGTCACTCAGTTGTGTGTGATAACTTCTGGGTATAAAAAGTGGGGAAAAAATGTAAAGCAAATGAAACATTAAAGGCAACATCACTCTCAAGGTAACATCATGACTGAGTGTCACTGGTGGGGCTAGTATTTTTTGTCTATCTCTAATTGCCCCTGAAAAGATGGTGGTGAGCAGTCCATGTTATGGTGATGCGCACGCTGCTGTTGGAGATGCGGTTCCAGGATTTGACACTGAAGGAATGGTGATATTTCCACCTAAGGATGATGTGTGGTCTGGAGGGAAACTTGCAGATGGTGGTGTTCCGATCTATCTGCTCCCCTCTTCCTCTATGTGAT
Organism: Chiloscyllium punctatum; assembly: GCF_047496795.1. Taxonomy (NCBI): domain Eukaryota; kingdom Metazoa; phylum Chordata; class Chondrichthyes; order Orectolobiformes; family Hemiscylliidae; genus Chiloscyllium; species Chiloscyllium punctatum. Next base: position 88,357,050 of record NC_092756.1, read on the forward strand.
GAAGGTCACAGGTTTGGAAGATGCTGTTGAAGGAGCCTTGGTGAGATGCTACAGTGCACCTTGTAGGTAGTATACATCGCTGTAACTGAGCATCAGCGATGGAGGGAGTGAATGGTTAAAAGTTGGTAGACAATGTGCCAATCAAGTGGGCTGCTTCGCCCCTAGATGAACTCCTTCTTGAGTGTTGTTGGAGCTGTGCCCATCAGACAAGTGGCGAGTATCCTGTCACATACCTGAATTGTACAAATAAGGAATTCAGATGAAATGTTTTTACCCTAGGAGCAGTGAGATCATGGAACTCATTATTGAAGAGAGTGGTTGAAAGCAATAACATGCATGTAAGCTGATGGCTGATAAGCCAATGACAGTTCTTCTATAACATGATGGTTGTGTTCTTGCACAATCCTGTGTTATAGAAAAATCACGCTTTAGAAACAGCGCTTGAAATGTTGGCAGTAATCGCATTACAACCAACACACATTTTACACATTTGTGTTATAGAAAGAGCAACCCCAATCCATCAATCACATTACAGTGAATTCGCATTGATAAAGCATGCTTTATAACAGAATGCCCTGTAGTGGGTTGTGTTACTAGATTTGTTTGAGAAAGACAGGATGAGGTTTGAGTGGAGAATGAAGGCCAGCATGGACTGGTTGGGTCAAATGGCCTTGTTTCTGAGCCAGCTCTCCTGCATATGAACTGATTGGAGTGTGAAATCACAGTACAGTTATAACTTTTGCCTATCCCAATCTGGTTTCTAAGTAAAGAAATAACTCCAGCCATTTACACAACTTATCGATGTTCCATAATAAAATCTAGTAGTTATATGAAGGAGACATTGAGCCAGAACAAAGAGTTTATCCATGGTAATTAACAGTGTGGGAGAGAAAATAGCTTTCAAAGAGTAGAGAGATGGACAAGGCTCCAGGGAGAGTTGGATAGTGATCTTGAGAGTGCATTCAATCAGCAAGATCTAGTTTGGCAAAAAACTCTTATCATTAATGGAATGGAGGCATATTAGAGTTCTGAAGTCTGCAGCTTTGGTGTGGGCCATGAATATTGACCTCTAAGACCCCATGGTGAACAAAACTAGGAGAAAGGTCATTGACACATCGAAAGAAATTGTGCCTTTTTCATTTTCCTGGAAATGAAAGTTTGTTTAATTGGATGAGGATGGTTGCAGGTGGGAGGCTATGTAAGAAAACCTCCAGGTAATATCCAACCAGTGCTGGCACTCCTACCATACTGAGCATAGGGAAGGAGGTGAATGTTTTGGCTGAAAGGTGAAGGACATGTTGTTACAAGTCCTGCAATGCTGGGAATAAACTGACTGCAGTGAGATCATTGTACACAATAGCATTATAGAATGTTTTCCCACAGCAAATTGGTGTCAATAGGCACCTTTAAAGTAATAGTCACAGTATGAGGAAAGCATAATACAAGGGAATATTACAGCAATGTAATTACTTTTTTAATACAGAATATGTATATTTTATACACTGTGATAACAGATAGTTACTGGGCAGAACAGTCGTGGTGTCATGGAGCTGTTAAGCACAGAAACATACCATTTGGTCCAACTTGTCCATGCCAACCCCAGATATCCTCAATTAATCCAGTCCCATTTGCCAGCATTTGGCCCATATCTCTCTCAACCCTTCCGATTCATGTATCTTGGAGGAGGCCTTTTAAATGTTGTAATTGTACTAGGCTCCACCATTTCCTCTGGCAGCTCATTCCATACACACGCCACCCTCTGCACTAAAATGTTGCCCCTTAGGACTCTTTTATATCTTTCCCTTCTCACCTTAAACCTATGCCCTCTAGTTTTGGACTCCCCTCTCCTGGGAAAAATACTTTGGTTATTCACTCTATCCATGCCCCTCATGATTTTATAAACCTGTATAAAGTCACCCTCAGCCTCCAACTCTCCAGGGAAAATAGCCCCAGCCTATTCAGCCTCTCCCTATAGCTTAAACCTTCCAACCCGGGCAGCATCCCAAGTTTTTTCTGCACTTTTCAAGTTTCACAACCTATAGCTGGGAGACCAGAATTGAACGTGGTATTCCAAAATGCCCCATGCTGCCGCAGCATGGCATTCCAATTCGTATACTCAATTCACTGACCAATAAGGGCAAACCATGAGGAGATATTTCTTCATCCAGACAGTGGTGAGCTGGTAGAATTCTCTGCCACAGAAACCAGTTGAGGCCAAATCATCTAACGTTTTCAGGAACAAGTTAGATGTACTTCTTACAGCTAAAGGGATCAAAGGTTATGGGGAGAAAGTGGGAACAGGGGACTGACTTGGATGACCAGCCATGATCATATTGAATGGCCTTCTCCTGCTCCTATTTTCTATGTTTTTTAGTTTAGTGAAACAATCCTAATTTAATTATTAAATGTTGTACAGCCAGTATTTTATTACTGCCAGCAGAATTTGATGGTTGAATTGAAGTCTTCAGGTCACTGTCATCCCTCTGCTAGTTCAGAATAACAAGGTGTCGACTGTTTTCTGCTTTTCTTATGATACAGCCAGGATGGTTGGTGGCACGGTGGCACAGTGGTTAGCACTGCTGCCTCACCGTGCCAGAGACCCGGGTTCAATTCCCGCCTCAGGTGACTGTCTGTGTGGAGTTTGCACATTCTCTCTGTGTCTGCGTGGGTTTCCTCCAGGTGCTCTGGTTTCCTCCCACAGTCCAAAGATGTGCACGTCAGGTGAATTGGTCATGCTAAATTGCCCGTAGTGTTAGGTAAAGGGGTAAATGTAGGGGAATGGGTGGGTTACACTTCAGCAGGTCAGTGTGGACTTGTTGGGCCGAAGGGCCTGTTTCCACACTGTAATGTAATCTAATCTAATGGTGAGGTCAGGGCTGATGTGATTATCAGTGAGTAAAGGTGATTGATGTAGAATGATAAATTGCATTGCATTGTATTTGTTAATGTGTTGTGGGTGTTACTGACTAGGTTCAGCATTTTTTTTTGGTCACAGCTTTATCAGGTGCATCAGAAGGCTAATGAACCATGGAAGTTGAAATAACTGTACAGAGGCCAGTCTTATTTATTTCCCCATCCATAATTAACCTGGAAAGTGCAGTGGTGAGCTGCCTTCTCAAGTTGCTACAGTCCTCAGGGTGTAGGAGTACTCATAGTGCTGTGAGAAAGGGAGTTTCAGGAATTTGACTCAGCAACAATGAAGAAGTGAAGATATAGTCTGAAGTCAAGATAGCATGTGACTTGGAGGAGGACTTGAAGCTAGTAGCGTTCCCATATATCTGCTGGTCTTGTTCTTCTAGATGGTAGTGGTTGTGGGTTGGAAAGCGCTGTAGAAGGAATGGGCGGAAACTAGACATCTGGTAGCCATAAATCCAAAGTCATTAACCGGTGCAGGATTGAGCTCGACTGTGTCACTTCCTTACCATGTGATAGCCTAGTTTCAGCTGTGGTTCAATGGGGATCATTCTCACCTCTACATTCTGTGTTCAAGCCCCATTTCCAGGGCTTGAGTACAAAGGAGAAATGCTGGTGCTTCTAATATAGGATTGAGAGAGATTGAGAGAAAACAGGTTTTCTCTGTTTGTTCAGAAGGGTGTAAAATATTTCATGCCACTATTTCAAAGATGAGCAGGGATTTAATTTCTTGGTGTCTTGGTCCTCAATCAACTTGATGAGAACAGATTATCTGGTGATTACCATCGAAATGTGTGATCTGCACTCTTAGGAATGCACAGCAATTGAACATAACTATATATGGAGGATAGTAAAAGAGGACAGCTTGGAGCACTACACTGTCATTCTGGCTCCATGCGAATAAAAGAAGAATACAAAAGATTCTGGAGATCTGAAATATAACAGAAAATTGCTGGAGAAACTCAGCAGGTCTGGCAGCATATGCAGAGTAAAACAGAGTTAATGTTTCAAGTCTAAAGAAGATTCCTATAGATGTGAAATGTTAATCCTGCTTTCTCTGCAGATGCTGCCAGACCTGCTGAGTTCCTCCAACAATTTTCTGTTTCCATTCAAGCTTCATGTGATCTGACATCATTATGTCATAACTCCATACTCAGCACGTACTGAGTAGTGATACTTAGCATAATGATATATTCAACCTTCTACAATGACCGCATTGCTAATCATGGGAGCTTACTGGTTGCTGCATTTCCTACATGAAAACCATGACCACGTTTTGGAGTTGCTCTGTTGTCTGCAAAGTGGACTTCAGATGTCCAGCGGTCAAGGTAATCTCAAAAATGTTTTTGTGTTCCCTTCCAAAAACCTCCAGATGTGTCCAAGTGAGTGGCACTCTCACTTTGTGAGTCAGAGTGTTCAGGGACGACAGTTCCTTCTGCAGGAAGTTGAGTATAAAATCTCAAATGAAATGTTTCCTAAGACCAGGCTAAAATTTTTCACAAGTTTGAACCTGTCTGAAGAGCAAGGGTGGTGCCTTGAAAGGCAGAGCTGAGAAAGGTACAACTTTGGCTCCTTCACGACTTCCCTATTTCAAGAGTCGAGTTAGGTTGTTATCCTTGGGTTTCTCTTTTGCTTTCTGTTGCAACAACCTGCATTTATATAGCACATTTAACAAGGTAATTCATCCACATGATCCATATAGGAATGACATTTGACCAAGCCACATGAGGAAATAGAAGGACAGAAGACCAAATCATTTGGTCAAATGACAGATTTAAGGAGCATCGTAATTCACACGTGAGGGCCTTGGAAACTAAAGGCAGGGCCTCCATTGGTGATGTGATTAAAATCAGGTTGAAACACTGAGAACAGCTCGCATATTCATGTTTATCAGTTCCTGCTCATCAGGCTTGGGAACTTTTCCAGTCCCCTGCTTAATGCCAACAGTCTTGTCAATCACCCCAGGAGAAGGCTTGCCAAACAGCCAGAGTAGGGATGAGGCCTTAATCAGAACTCAAGTCCCCACTAATACATGAACCTCTCGTTCCTCTTAAGAAAAAAATTTTGACTTGGCTGACGTATTTTCAGAATCCCCACACTCCTACTCACATCATTGGCTCTTTTTCATGAACTTTCAAGGCTGCTATTTTGTGTTTTCCTCTTTGAGGAATAGTGGAGAGATTAGGGATTGATTCTCAGATTGATTATCAGCCTAAAGTGAACCACATTGTGACCCCTTCCATCCTGGGATAGGACTTGAACTTAGACTTTCTCACCTTGATGTAGGGATGCTACCACTGTACTGCAAGACCTCCCATGTTACTGGCTCTGAAAACATTTAAAATAAGCAAAACTCAAACCCTTAGTGTTGATGATTATTCCCTGATCACAGACACAAGTCAGAGAAGACTGACGATTTTGTCTATCTCCATTCCAGAGCTATAGATAGAGACGTTGGAGGCTCCAACATTCTTCTCAACACACGGCTGATTCGGGAACCTTTCCTGCCCTTACTGCCTGTCATCGATGTGTTGGGAAGAATTTACAGATTGACCAAAATAGGTTATGTATCATTTTATGAACTTCCTTTGTCCATCAAGTCCTGCCATGAGGCTCAAACTCAACATCTGGCTCAAATGCAGGAATGTTGCACACTGCACCACAATGTTACTTCCCATTTACTTGTCCTCTCCCATCCATTTTATTTATACCATCCTTTTTCCCTCTGACTTTCCTTTACTCTTCTGTCACACACTGCCTCGTTGCAGGGTCCACAAGTTGGTACAGTGCCCTCTAAGCAGCAGCCATCATTGTTCTCTTGTACAGGATCAGTCAGTGAATGCTGATGTCTGAGATAAGGAAGCATTTCAGGTAACACTGCCAATCCAAATACCCATCTCGTCCCTCAAGTGGGCATTAAAGACCCCATTTCCCTAATTAAGTAACTCACACTGAATGTTCTGCCCAGTGGCCGGGATAAATCTTTATCCCTTAAGCGACATCACTAAAACAGATTTATTACCTGATGGTGATTTGTGGGACTTTGCTGTGCACTAGTCATCTGCCATGTTTCAAGAACAAAATAAGAATTAGGAGCCCTGGAACTTGCCAGACTATTCCTAAGTTTACAGCAGTTACAATATTTAAACATTCTTCATTAGATGTCAAGTGATATTGAGGGGGTGGTGAGAGTAGGGAAGAACCTTTATGGTTGTGAAACATCTTCAAGTTTAAAAAGGGCTTTAAAACCTTTATTTCATTCAAGAAAGAAAATTACTTTGAATATTGCTGAAAAAGGAGACTGGTTACCAAAAGGCCTTGCACTCACCAGGACATTTATAAGAATGCCAAGTTTCACATCAATCAAAACAATTTATACAACAGAAGGACAGGTGCTGACTCGTTGGCAGATCAACTCTGGCCAAGGCAATGTCATGGAGAAAGCAACAAGAAACTAATGGCATCCCAAGCTCCTGTGTAATTCGGAAAAAAAAAAGACCAGGCTTGAACGTATTTCTTTTGTTTGCAGAGAACGGGATCCTGTATGTGAACGTGTGTCACTTCTAATACATGTAAATGCATTATGAAATTCAGGTACTTAATACCCCAGAGGTGATTTGCATTTAATTTTCTAGTTTGTTGATAGTGATGGTGAGCCCATGTTTTCTGTTTCATTTCCAGGCCCTTTGAAGTCTAAAGTCGGAGCTGCCCAAAGATTTGCCTCTTTAATTGATGATTGCTTCCTTCAGTGCACACTGACAACTTAAATTGACTGAATCTCCATCTTTACGCTGACAACTTCTGAAACTCCTAACAATGAAATATTACTCTTTGCAGTTCCTGCCTAAACCTCCATCCAGGAAGTTGTGTCCTGCAGAACAGCCCTAGACAGTAAACTACCTTCTGAAAATCCAATGGTGAATTTAATTTTTAATTAATGCAAGAGTCAGATAACAGACTATTACGTCACACCCCTCCACAAGTCACAGCGCACACAAGGCCAAAAGTGTTAACAGCTAACCCAGACCACATTTAACATGTGAAACTATGTGAAGTTAGGAGAGAAAATAAAATCTCTGTATGACCACCCTGACGATCACATGCTTTTTTTAATTAAAAGTAAACCACTTCAAAAATATATCGAAAATATTTTCTGTCGAACTGAGTATTCCTGCTCACAGAATCAGTCTTCAAGTCAAGAATAGTGTAAAATTCTTTTGTTTTAAAAAAAAGCAGTACAAATGATTTGAATTTTTAAAAATTTTCATGCCTATTTCTGTGCCAAAAAGAAACTTAATGGGAAAATTAGTTAACATGCAGTTTTATTTGCTATCCTTGTATTACATTCCTGTGTTAAGGTTCAGGTTGTACTGATGTATCTGATTTTGTACAAGTCCATCTGTTGTGCAACAAACTCCATCAGCCTTCTATCTCCACACTTTTCTTCAAGTTGATAAAGTTGTAGGGGTACCAAGGATTCAAAAATGAGTTTAGGGAAGTTGCCGGTCCTCAAGAACCTGGTCTCCAACTCTCATAGCAAGCGTAGGTTCAAGTCCGAGCTGACCCCTGACATGATTAGCTCGCCATTGGACGACTTCCGTCACACAATGCACGTAGGCCGAGGTGGAGATGTGTTTGGTGACACTTCCTTCCTCAGTGACCATGGAGGGGAGAAGGCGCGTGAGACTGCTAAGTCCAACCCACTCGTCCGAGCGCTGAGGAACGTCAGGAAGTCACCGATGAGGAGCCGCAATAGTAGCCGAGAGATGTCGCCTCCACCAGCAGTGTCCCCAATCATTAAGAATGCTGTCTCCCTGCCACATCTGTTAGAGACAAAGAATGGGTCAGTGGAGCGACTGAATTTCAAAAGCGTGGTGTCAAGTCCAGGAGTGATGGATGGATCATATGGTAAATTCCAATTAACTATTTATTCTTCCTTAGTCTCCTTCCATTCTCTTTTTTTTCTTTCTTCTATGATAAACACCAGAGGTTAAACTACTGGATTGACAAAATTCACTCAGATACAGTCAGTTTTATCTTTCGTTCACACATCACAAATTCTAACCACATTTGTTCCCTCATCCACTCAAGTGCTCTCCAATTATATATATTTTCTAATTAACCTATTCAGACATATTGCTACAGACCTCTGCAGCAGGTGGGACTTGAACCTGGGTCTCCTGTCTAAGAGGCATGGATGCTACCATTGCACCACAAGAGCCCTTATTGTCCCCCAATTATTTTTATTTATATTTGAAACTATTATCACATCACCAACAGCTTTTTCCCACCACCAACTCACCCATGGTATTTTTCATCTATTAACCACCAACAGTATATTACCCATGTTTACCAATTGTTCCCAAATTAACCTTCAATAAACAGATAAACATCACATGATCCCTCATTCCATTTAATCTCATCCTAACAGAACCTACAGGATAATAACACTTAACCTGCTCAATGCACTCTCTTCAACTTCTTCTGTGTCCTCTCAAGCTCTCCTTTTATCATTTGTATTTCCCTGATCCTTTACCCTCAACCTCTAATCACTTTTCCCTTATCCACTTCTGTATTCCACCTGACCCTCTGTCCGCTTCCCCTCCCTCTTAACCTCTATCACTCCCTCTTCTTTCTGCACTTTGTAAAAAACTTATATTTTCATTAGACTGGGCCTTTGGATTGTTATAATAAAAGTAAGAACAGTAGATGCTGGAAATCCAAAACAAAAATAATTCCTGGAGAGCTCAGCAGGACTGGCAGCATCCGTGGAGACAGAATTATTGTTTCGAGTCCAGTGGCCCTCCTTCAGAACAGTTCTGAACGTATACCACATTTGCCATCTCTCCTGACCACCCTATACTGCCAGAAATACCCTTTCCCCTTTTATCTTCTGTTGTTCCATCATTTAAATCAGTGAAACACATACTGGCACTTTAACAATCCAACTCGTTTGTACGTTTCAAAATGAAGGTGCCATATGACCATACCTTCATTTCCAAGTGTTTGTTTTTTATTCCCCATTTGTTCCCATTCTTAGCTCCATTGACTCCTCTTGACCTCTTGGTCAGAAGATTATCTCACTGGCTTGGCTGACACCCCATGTCACATCAGCAGAATTGTTGACCTCTTGAGATACCTTTAAGTCAGAGCTAGATAAGTTTGTGATTCGTAAGGGGATCAAGGGTTACAGGGAAAAGGCTGAAGAAATGGGAGTTAAGAAACATATCAGTAATGATCGAATGGTGGAGCAGACTCAGTGGATCGAATGCACTGCAAAAACTCACTAATCATCCTCCAACAGCATCTTCCAAACTCCCGATCCATCTAGAAGGACAAGGGCAGCAGGTATATGGGAACATAACCACCTTCAAGTTTCCCTCCAAGTCACTCACCAACCTGACTTGGAAACAGAGTGCCGTTCCTTTACTGTCACTGGGTCAAAAATCCTGGAATTCCCTCCCTAATGGCATTGTGGATCAACCCTCAGCAGGTGGACTGTAGTGGTTCAAGAAGGCAGAACACCACCACCTCCTTCAGGGCAACTAGGGATGGGCAATAAATGCTGCCCAGCCAGCAACACCCACATACCATAAATGATTTTTTTTTGAACAAAAGGTTAATTCTGCTCCTATACCATATGGTAACGTTTCCCATTTTTGGGCCAGTTTTAGCGTATTGCACCCATAGGTCTTAGTGAGTTTTGAGAATACTTGTAGCTCAGATTGAGGTTCTGGGTGTAGGTTTGCTCACTGTATGAAGGAAATGAACCTTCCAACTCAGCGAGCAAACGTCCATCCAATGCCTTACGGTGCAATCTGAACTCCCAGTCTGCCTCAGCTGTTGCAAACAAGGTTGGGCACATGTTGACCCTAACCAACTCTTTTTAAAGTTAGCATGTGTTTGTATTCTGGATTAGTCTTCCTGACCAAACTCTTGCCTGTTCTTGTTCAGGGTTGGAATCGGGATTCTGCACCCTTCCGAGGTGGTCCAGGTTGGACAAGCCGAAGGAGAGCCCCGCCGCGGCACAATCGGAGAAACGGATGGACAACTTGGACACGGCGGACTTCGAGCTTCCCCGCAACGACTCCTTGCTGTCCTTCAGCTTGGACCTGGGGCCATCCCTGATGGCCGAGGTGCTGGGGGTCATGGCCAAGGAGAGCCCCGAGAGCTCAGCAAAGGCCTGGTCTCCGGTGAGATTTGACCTGGGGGGTTCTTTCCCTCAGGGAAACGACAGCTCTCACGGGAAGGGGGAGAGGGGCTTGTCAGTCGCGGCACGGAAGGGAACTTACCAGCAGAAGGGCGGTGCGGACCTGCACCCCGAGGATCTGAACGGCTTGGGGGGGCCGCAGGACTTTACCTCGGAGCGCCATGTCCTCCGGCATTGCGGCGGCGCCATCAGTTATCCGGATTCAAACGGCGCTCGCGGCACGAGGGGCGGCGGCGGCGCCATCAGTTATCCGGATTCAAACGACGCTCGCGGCACGAGGGGCGGCGCCGGCGGCAGCCTCCGAGCGGGCACGCGGCAGCTCGCGCCGAGGGAGGCGGTTGGCGCTCGCGAGGGCAGCCCGCCAACGGACAGCGTCGCCCCCGGCCGCCATTTTGTCGCCGTGCCGTCGACGGAATCGTGGCGGTGCCGGGCCGCCGAGGAGGAGGAGGAGGAGGACAGCATTAACAGCAGCAGTAGCAGCCCGGGCAGCTGGAGGAAGCCGTCGCCGTCGACCGGGCAACGTGTGCCAGCGGACGGCGAGGAGAGAGGTGAGGTGTACGGGGAGGAGTACAGACAGGGAATAGCCTTCAGCCCCCTGAAGACTGAGGCCTTTGCCTTTGCGGATGAAGATGATGAGATCCGGGTTTAGTTTCTCAGCCCTGACAATAGAGACTCTGTTATCCGTTCATTATTACTGTAGATGGACATATTTTTAAACGGGCATATTTCCTTGTTGTCTTTACAGATGATGTGGAGGCGCCGGTGTTGGAGTGGGGTGGACAAGGTCAGAAGTCACAGGGCTCAAGGTTACAGTCCAACAGGTTTATTTGAAATCACAAGCTTTGTCAGTTGAAGGAACAACGCTTGGAAAGCTTGTGATTTCAAATAAACCTGTTGGGACTATAACCTGGTGCCGTGTGACCTCTGCCTTTTACACACAATTCAGAGAAGGCACCTGAAAAGCCACTCCCAAATTGCAAGGAGCCTCGATGGGTGATGGCATACCTGACATAATGGGAGAGTTCTTGGATTGTGCAGAATTAGTTGTCCACAATGCCAAACTCAGTATCGTTGGAGGGAGGTGGGGAGGGGGGAAGTGAGGAAGGTACGAGGATGAGATAGGAATTGCTTTAGGTGACTCACCCACAAGATGTATCAGTGTTGACTGGGCGGGTTATTCAGGACCAATGTCCCAACACTTGGTCAAACGTTCCAGTCTCATGTGGCCACTCTGCCATGTGGTCAGCTGGTGCAGTGTGGCCCACCCAGTGTTCTGCACACGAGGAGAGTTGGAATGCGGGGGATCGGAGCAGGGTGAGAAAGAACCAGATTCGCATAAAAACAATGCTGCGGACGCTGGGAATCTGAAACAAACCGAGAAAGTGCGGGAGAAGCTCAGCAGGTCCGTCATCGTCCGTGGAGAGAGTTAATTGTTCAAGGCCAGTATGACTTTTCATCAGAAATTGCTGGAGAAATTCAGCAGGTCTGGCAGCATCTGTGGAGAGAAAGCAGAATTAAATGTTTCTGGTCCAGTGACCCTTCTACAAAACAGGGTCTTCTGAAGAAGGGTCATTAAGATCCAAAACATTAACTCTACACTCTCCCCACAGATACTGCCAGTCCGGCTGTGGTTTTCCAGCAATTTCTGATTTTGTTTCTGATTTCCAACATCCGTGGGGTATTTTTCACTTTTCATCAGAACGCAACATTCAAGATTCTGCTCTGAGGACTAGGTGAATAGAAAGCAGATGTTCCCCCAAGCTGAAAGTTCAGTAACAAGGGGGTACAAACTTAGGTGAAAAGGAAGAAGGTTTACAGGGGATTTGACGGAAAACTTCAATGTAGAGGGTTGTGTGAATCTGGAATGCATTGCCTAGGAAGGTTGTAGAGGCGGGAAACCTCGCAACCTTTAAAAGTACTTGATTGAGCACTTGTAATACTATAACATTCAAGATGATGGGCCTAGTGTGGGAAAGGGGATTAGTGTAAATTTAGTGCATTTTTGGCGATAACAAATTTAATGGGCTGAAGGGCCTCTTCTGTACCATATGATTCCATGAATGCCAAAACAACCATTAAACATGCATATATCATAGTATGTTGGCAGTTGGGACGCTTCTCAGGTGCAATAAATGAGTTTGCCATTGACCAGAAAGTGAACTGAAACATTCATTTAAATACTGTAGCTACAAGAGCAGGTCATAGACTGGGAATTCTGCAGTGGATAACCCACCTCCTATCTTCCCAAAGCCTGTCTACAAGGCACAATTCAGAGGGTGATGGAATAATTCCCACTTGCATGGATGAGTACAGCTCCAACATCCACCATCCAGGACAAAAGCAGCTTGCTTGATTAACACCACATTTATCACTTTCCGCATTAACTCCCTTCACCATCGATGATCAGTAGTAGTGTATACTATCTACAAGATCCTTAGATTAGAACTATCTACAATTCAGCAAGATCCTTAGATTAGAACTTTCTAAAGCCACGACCATTTCCATATAGAGGGACAAGAACAGCAGAGACAAGGGAACACCACCACCTGCAAGTTCCCCTCCAAGCCACTCACTATCCTGACTTCGAAATATATTGCTGTTCCTTCACTGTCGCTGAGTCAAAATCCTGGAATTCCCTCTAAGGACATTGTAGATGTACCTACAGAACATAAACTGCAGTGGTTCATTCACCGAGTCCATTCATTGTTGGAAACACCTCAATAAACTCATCCCTTAATCACTGATGAGGGAATACAGCCTTTGGCAATGTAACTTACCCTTTCTATTTTGACTCTTCTCATCACAGTATCTATCCGTCTATGCCACTCCTGCAGACCCAGAGTCTATTACTTTTCTTGGACCAATGTGGTACCACTACCTGTGACTTGATGTAACCAGTATAAAGTTAGAGCCATCTAATGACCAAAACCAGCAACCACTCTGTGACAGTTGACATGGAAAAACTGAAAGGATGATAATTGGCAGTGTGTAATCAAAAACCTAGTAAGGTTTATGAAAAAGAAATTTGGTACCGACATGAGATGTTCCATTAGATATGTGTTTTTCTTTTTTTAGTTTGAGTGTCATTCTTCCATGATCGAGATTGGTAAGAATATTCTAATAATTGTTTACAGGGCTCCTCCCAACAGCAGTAACTTGTCTCCTCTTGGTCCTGTAACTTTTTATATCAATGATGCATACAGCCTGATAACCAGGGACAGTAAGGGCTAACAGTCTGCCAGTTCAATTTGCTATCTTCCATCAAACATAACAAGATCCCTATCACCTCGATGTCTAATATATGTAATTCTCTGTGTCTGACTATATTGCAGTATCTGGATGCATTGCATGTCTGATCTAGTCTCTAAACATTTTTCTCTTTCTCCGACCTCTTTTATGTCTCCTCTGTCCCTCTCTTCCTTCACCCTCCTTGCTCTCACTCCATATTTATTTCTCTCCCATCTCCTTGTTTTTCTCTATTCTCCCTTTCTTGTTGTCTCTCTTTCTCTCTGTCTCTTCCCACTCTCTCTCCTCTTCCCTCGCACCCCCCCCCCCTTCCCCAAGGCGCGCTCGCTCTCTCTCTCTCGCTCTCGCTCGCGCTCTCGCTCACTCTCCCACATGCTGCTCCTCTCCGACTGCCCTTGCCCTCTAACTCCTCCCCCTCCCTTTGGCCCCTCTCTCCACTTTTCCCTTGTCTCTCTCCCCCCTTCTCCCTCTCTGCCTCCTCCCCTCCCTCATGCTTTTCTTTGCCACTCTTTCATGGATACTGTGGCAAAGTTGACTATTTCAACCCTGCCACCCCTGCACTGCAGCCAAGGAGGAGTGGTGAGGTGAGTGTTACCCATATTGAAATTATCAGTCTCTTCTCTCTAAGCTATTCATAGTTGTCTGCATACATCAAAAATGTCCTTTTATCTGTTGCCTTGTCAGTCTGACAACAACACTTCTTGCTACAATCACTATCTCAAGTCTCTATCTGCATGAGAGAATGGAGGAGATTTTTTTTGAGTGGATCTTGATACTCAACTGAGGTCATTCCTGCCTTTGAGATCATTGTTCTGAAAATGTATCAAAACAACAAAAAAATTACTTTGGCAAAATCAAGGGAATAAAATCCTGGAACCATGAAGTGGAAACAGGGAGAGTGGGTTCATCAGCATCTGGAGGGCAAGAACAAGAATTCAGGTGCTTTGGGTAACTAACACACTTTGAAACAAAGTGCTTGTAATTATCAGATTCCCATTCGATTTGTCTGTTTTCAAATTTGCCACTGGGTCAAAGAAAATCGAGATTTGTATTGTGATTCAGCGCAAAAAGAGACCAGTCAGCCTATCATAGCAATTCTAGCTGTTCATTCATTGTGTTGAAGTTCACTCAGGGCATCTGAGTTACTGTGGCAACGATAGTGGCAAAGTGATGGCAAAGGCTTCAGTTTTCTCTCTGTCACTTGGCCAACCAAGAATCCCTCCCTTCTTGCTGCCTGCTCATGGCATCTGTTTGAAGGATCTTCGGGTTGACACTAAATCTAGTTTGGCTGCATTTTCTTGAAACTTAAGTTCCGGAGTGGGGCATGAAATTGGAGCTGTTGGTCCAGAGTCCACTTCTCAACAAGATCTTCTTTGCTCTTCTAAGCCTTTTTCCCTACTGATTCTTTATAGTACTGTCAACCTTGCCCTTCAAGAGTTTTCCATGTCCTTTTATTATATTATTGAATTTGCTTCCAGTACTTTCGTTGTCTGCACATTCTGGATTTTCTATTCATTCATGGGATGTTGGTGTTGCTGGCTAGGCCAGCATTCATTACTCATCCCTAATTGCTGTACTCTCAATTGCTATAAAATTCAGTTGGTTCATTAATGTCCTTTTAGAGAAGGAAATCTGACATCCTGCCTGGTCTGGCCTACATGTAACTCCAGACAACAATGTACTTGACTCTTAACCACCCTCTCAAATGACTACCAAGATGATAAGATCAGGACCACTAGGGATGGGGAAAAAATTATGGCCTTGCCATTGATGCCCATTGACTGTAGGATGCGTTAGGATGTGTTGAAGATGAATGGTGCTGTATAAATTCCAGTTCTCCTTTACTGGTTAAGTAAGAAATTGAAACACTGATAGGAAAGCTTAATTTAAACCTCACTAAAGGTCAGTTTTCGCAAATTCAGTTACACTGAACTGCATATAAAAGCTGTATCAGAACTTACTGAGTGAGCTCTTTGATTGTCACGAGGAGTTGGCTTAATGTTGAGCTATTAATAACTAATTACATACCATTCCTCTCTTTGCTATTGTCTCCTTAAAAACTGTTTGTGGGGAACCTCGATTATCCAGACAAGGTGGGCAGGCATTCAGTTAATCGATTTAAATGCCTTTCCTCTGGAGCTCGGAGTTTTTAAAGTCTGCTCCCCATTCAGGAGATTGCAGCAGCACAAGGTGCGCGAGCCCACGGCCAACACTTCTGCTGCCCGCAAAACGTCGAACACCCCTCCCTGGCCCCCGACACCACCCCTGCCTCCCACCCTCCAACACCAACCCCTGCCCGCCCCATCCCCGTCCAGCACTGCCCCCGCCCCCTCATTCCCATCCAGCACTTCCCCCTCCCCCTCTCCAGGGCAGCCGGACTGGTCACCTACAATAAGACTGCTGTTGCTGCCTTTGTGGGGTAAGTCTCCAAATAGCGCGTGAATAGCGCGCGCACGCACATATTTTTTACTGCAACTTTCTGACAGGTTCCACCTCTGCCCTGTACAAGACAATGATGGAGAGATTATCTTGGTAGGGGGGATTTAGGGTACATTCTCTGGAGGACTCCAGGGAAATTATGGAGAGAGAGAGAAAAAGGGCGGGCAGTCAGTCATTTAGTCACTGTAAACAAATGATGCAATCACTGCTGGAAACACATTTTTGATGGAATGTTTCTGTTGGGACCGCGAGATCTCCTTCGCATAGACCGATTTTTGGATAATTGGTATTCAGATAATTGAGGTGTCCTCATGTACAGTGGAACCTCAAGTATCTTTGAAACATCAAAAAGTGCTTCGCAGGAGTGCTCCAGAGGCCTGAGCTCTAGAAGTGAGTTCAAATCTCAGTACAACTGATGAAATTTAAATTTAATGTAATAAATTTAGAATTGAGGTAAATTTCAGAGTTGGAGTAACCATTAAACAAGTACATTTTTGTACAAACTCCCTCTAGTTCACTTTTGATGCCTTTCAAGAGAGGAAATCTATCAATCTTAACTGGTCTGACTACCTGTAACACCAAAACCCACAACAACATTTAACTGCCCTCTGTAGTGGCCTAGCTGGCCACTCAGTTTCATTAACATATTCAGGGACACTGTACCTACACCACATGGATTCCACAACTTCAAGAAATGGCTCCTTTTTGAGGGGCAGTTAGGGATGGACAACAAATGCCTGGCATTCTAGTGTTGCTTACATCCCTTAAATGAATAAAGATGAAGCATTAGAACAAGTTAGTCCAATGGGGTGCTTTTTAAGGAGGCTAACAAGTTTGAGACTGAATTCTGAAGGTGTGGACACCAATGGGAGACACTAGCTGATTTTTGTTTACATGAGAACTTAAAAAGAACATTGCCTAATCGGTCCTTCAAGCCTACTCTGCCGTACGGTAAGGTCACGGTAGATGTGATTGTATCCTCTGACTGCACTTTCTTGCTTGGTCTCACAACCCTGCACTGCTTTGTCAATCCAGCTCAGAAGATTCAACAGCCTTAAATATAATCAATGACCAGCCTCCTGTGCTTTCTGGGGCAGGGAATTCCAAATACCAATAATCCTTTGGAACAAAATTCCTCCTCATCTCTGACCTAAATGGGAGACCCCTTACATCGAGACTCTCTCCCCTAATTTGTGACTCTCCCACAACATCTCTTCACACCTCCCCTGTGAAGACCTCTCAGAATCTTTACACGTTCAATAAGATCACATCTGATTGGTCTAAATTCCAATGTGGATCCAACCTTTTGTCATGAGGCATCATGTCTGTTAAAATTGCTTATCTGCTGGTATCCTGTGAATTATTCATCAAAGGTTAGTAAAGAGTTGATACACAATCTCTTGTAGATATTTTCTTATTAGCCTGTTCAAGCATCTCTTGAGCAGGTGCTGCACAATGCTGGCTAACCTACTTAGTCTTTTCCAGCATTTGCTGTTCCCACCCCTCTTTGTGGGTTTGATTAGTTAAATATGGAGTGCCAGCACCACCTGGAGTTCTAATGAAGTAACTACAGGGGAGGATCCCTGGCTTTCAATGTTAAACAAGAACTGAGGATACTTAAGATCTGAAATAAAAACAAGTTGCTGGAGAAGCTCAGCAGGTCTGGTAGCATCAGTGAATTCAGAAACAAAGTTAAGGTTTGGAGTCCAGTGGCCCAGATGCTGTCAGACCTGGTGAATTTTTCCAACAATTTCAGTTATTGTTCTTGGATTAAATATCCCTGACTATCAACATCACTGTCATAGTAATTTGACAGTAATTTGCAGTTATTAATTTTATTCTCTCATTCCACCATGTCACTCATCCATGCCAATTTCAAAAACTCAATATGTAAATTCCAACACCAAGATTTTGTGGGTGGGGTTGATGTGTGTTGATTAAGACAAGGACCAGAGCATATTTTGTCATTTACCTCGGGGGATGATGTTGCACTGTAACAATCACAAGGTTCAAGCTGACCAGGAAACCCTCCAACTCTTATAACCTACCTGTGGTGTATCAAAAGGAATTGCAGATTGATACCCAACCTGTTTGGCTCCATTGTGACACACGTTCCATGAACGCAAACCATCTGGCCCAGAAATACAGGTGCTACCCACTGCCACAAGACCTTCATTATTCCAGTTGCAGACAGAATACATATTGTCCATGAAATTAGTTCTCCTTTATTTTATTAGTAATTCTACTTCTGCTGCTGGAATATTTGAATGCTACTTCTGTGGAAATGACATCCATTTGAACAACAGTGGCTCCTAATCTCAGGGTTGTTATGCAGAAAGTGAAAGGGATGAATTGTATGGTTGCAACGCTTAATTAATCTCCCATATCCCTGCATTCATCAAATTCTGGACTCTTGATTATTCGATGGTCATGCCTACAGCTGCCTGAGTGCCAAAATATAGAATCCCTTCCCGCCGCCTAGACTTGTTTACTTCTTTAAGGTACTCCTTATAACCCACATCATTAACCATATTTTTGGTCACCTGTCCAAGTATGACCTCTTGTGCCATGGTGAGAACCTTTTGATAAGTCTTTTTGAAGCGCCTTGGAGAGATTTGGCTACATGAACAGTGCTATATAGATGCAGCTTGTTGTTGACTGTGATTTGGGCTTTGAATGGAGGTGTTGAAGGATCTACACAGGAGCTGAATTTCATTGCCATAGTGTGATACAGCACAGAAAGAGACCATTTGGTCCAAATAGTCCACACTGACCATGTTCTCAAACCAAACTAGTCCCACTTACCTGTGTTTGGCCCATATCTCTCTAAACCTTTCCTACCCACGTACTTCTCAAAATGTTTTTTTTAATGTTGTAATGTACCTGCATCCACCACTTCCTCTGGCAGTTCATTCCACATTCCACCCATTCTCTGTGTAAAAACGTTGCCACCCTTTTTTTTCACCTCTCACCTTAAAAACATGCCCCCTAATTTTGAACTCCCCACCGTAGGGAAAAGATCCTTGCTATTCACCTTATCTATGCCCCATATGATTTTATAAATTTCTGTACGGTCACCTCAACCTCTTGCATTCTAGTGAAAAAGGTCCTGGCCTATCTTTATAACTCAAACCTTGCATTCCCAGCAACTTCCTAGTAAACCTTTTCCAAACCCTCTTCAATATAATAGTATCCTTCCTATAGCAGGGCAATCAGAACTGGACACTATACTGTAGAAGGGGCCTTGCTAACATCCTGTATAATCTCAACATGACATCCCAACTCTTATACTTGAGGCTCTCAGCAATGGAGGCAAGCATCTAAATGCTTTCTTAACCACCTGTGACACAAATTTCCAAAAATAATGTATTTGAACTCCTTGGTGTCTCTGTTCTTCAACACTATACACCACCCTACCATTGATTGTATAAGTCCTTGTTTGTTTTACCAAAATGCAACACCCTGCATTTAGCCAAATTGAGCTCCATTTGCTGCTACTCAGCCCATTCACCCAATTGATCAAGATCTTTTTGTAATCTTTGATAGACTGTTCACTGTACCACCGATTTTTGCCTCCTAACCATGTCGCCTAAATTCTCATCCTGATTTTTTAAATAAATGACAAACAAAAGTGGACCCAGTATTGATCCCTGTGGAACACTGCTGGTCACAGGCCTCCAGTCCAAAAAAAAAACAACCCTCCACCACCAACCTCTGTCTCCTACCATCAAGTTAATTTTGTATCCAGTTGGCAAGTTTTCCCCGAATCCCATGTGATCTAACTTTTCTAGTTAGTCTGCCATATGGAACCTTGTCAAAGACTTTACTAAATTCTATGTAAACAATGTCTACAGCTCTGCCCTCATCTATCTTTTTGGGATACTACTTCAAAATACTCAAGTTTGTGAGACACTATTTCCCTCACATAAAGCCATCTGACAATTCTTAATCAGTGCTTGCCTCTCTAAATGCATGTACATACTATCTATTAGAATCACCTCCAACAACTTACCACCACTGAAGTCAGACTCTCTGGTCTGAAGTTCCTATGCTTCTCCTTAAGTCCTTCTTAAATAAACCTTAGCAAACCTACAGTCCTATAGCATCTCATTCCAGTTTCAATGGGCCGAATGACCTAATTCTACACCAATGTCTTATCGTCTCATAGACTGAGCATCAGTGTTGAGTTTGTTGTATTGATGGAAGTAATCTTGTATCCAAAGAGGGGCTGCTGAAAGGATGGTCCTTCCCAAGAAGTAGACACTATAACATGTTTCTTCATGTCCAGGACTGTGTGTAAGGCATTAAGTGGTCTCCATAAAGCCAAAGAATTTCTAATACCAATGTGTTCTGCTGTCCATTTTCTTTTCCTCCTTGCTACTTGTTCTAGCACAAAGATTCCTCTGTCTAGTAAGGATAAACCTCAACCTTGACTGAAGGGGCCTGAGCCATGGAGATGTTGCATGACTAATTCTCTCATCCCTCATTGCTGTTCCAAGATAGGTTTTAGGCAAACCCTATTGTTCCCTCAGCATGCACAATTGCTCCAGTGCAATTGTTATGGTTTGGATCACTTTGGCTTTCAGTGCATTAAGCGTAGAAGGTGCTCAAAGGACTTCATGGTGAAGGTGGTAAAAGTGATAGAATCTAGGTGATTATGAGGAGTGGTCAGAGCATATTTGAAAGCAGGACTTCAAAAAGGGATGGGATTTGTAGGCTAGTTCTATACCGTGTGGTTCTGGATGTCTGCAGAAGAATGGATTGAGGCTAAAAGAACATTTTGGGGAAAACATCCCAGCATAACAACTCCACTACCATTTCTAGGTCTTTATAATGTGTCAAGTAACACACCTTGGGTCAACTTACTTTGAAATATTTTGCAAAAGGTGGAGTGATGGAATTCACAACAACTCAAAATAGAATTCATACATTTGTGGGTCTCAGACCCTTCTACCTAACATTCAAACATCCCACATTTGTATAGATTTGCATTAGACTAAATCAAACTCAACTCAGCAATGGGGACATGAGAAATGAAGAGCATTTTAGAAGTATAAAATAGATCTACTTCAGACTGGGATTCGCCTCCGGATCTTCTGATCAGATGCCAAATACTCTAAGTGAGAGAGCTGTGGTGAAAGAAGGACCACTGCCTTTCCTCATTAGCTTTGTAAAGCTCCATTTAGATACCACTTCACGTCTACACTATAGTTGCAAAGAACAACACTACAATCTGCCATTCCCAGTAATCTACTTAGCAACCTTATTTTGATCTAATTGTGTACAATGTATTCTTAACTGTGTCTGATATGTATGTTTTAATAACGGGTCTGATTGATGTGATATTGGCTATGATTATTGACATGTGAATACAACCAGTATCCTGTAAACAAACCAATACAGGTCTATATTTAAATCTTTTACCTTGTGCATTTATTACTCTTCATCTATAATAAAACTTTTATTCTTTCTTTTGTGTGTTCGTGCTTTTGTTTGTATTTTTGCCCCAATAATTCCACCTTAGAAAACAAGATTCACCTTTTAGTTTTTTGGTTCACAGAGAGAGGTAGTCATCCAGTTGCTGAACCATTCCACCATTCATAGAATATAAAACATAGGCGGAGATGGTCAAAGGCATTAAGTTCCTAGGAGTGATGATCATCAACAATCTGTTCTGGTTCACCCACATTGAGGCAATGGTCAAGAAAGCACAATAATATCTCTGCTTCCTCAGGAGGCTAAGGAAATTTGGTATGTCCACAAGGACTGTTAGCAATTTTGATAGAATATTTTCAATAGTACATCCATCTAGATGCATCACAGCATAGTATGGCTACTGATCTGCCCAAGACCACAAGAAACGACAAGAGAGTTGTGAACACAGCCCACTCCATCAGGCAATCTGGCCTTCCATTCATCTATACTCCCTGCTGCCGCATGAAAGCAGCCAACATTGTCAAAGACCCCTCCCATTCCGGTTATACTGTTTTCCATCAGGCAGAAGATAGAGAAGTTTGAAAGCACGTATGAATAGCTTCAGGAACACCTTCCCCACTGTTATTAGACTTTTGAATGGACCTCTCAAATATTAATTCTGAGCTCCTTCTCTGTGGCTGTAACACTGCATTTAGCACTCTGTTCTGCTACCCTGATGCACTTTGTATACAATCTGCCAGGATAGCATGCAAAGCAACACTTTTTGCTGAATCTCAGTACACATGACAACAGTAAATCAGTCAATCATAGGAACAGCCCCATCAACCCACCATGTCTCAGCTGATCATTATGCCATTCTATTCCAATCTTTCAGCTTGCGCATGGTCTATATCCCCTTATTCCCTGCTTGTTCACGTGTCTGTCTAAGTGGCTTGAAAATATCACTATCACATCTGCTTTTACCATCTCCACTATCAATGCATTTCCAGGCATCTCTGCTGTCAGTGCATTTCCAAGTACCTCCCATCTGTGTAAAGAAGTTGCTTCACACATTTGCTTTAAACTTGCCCCCACTCACTTAAACCTTTATCCTGTTGTGTTTGAGATTTCCACCAGGGATTAAAAAAAACTCCTGACTATTTGCCCTATCCATACCTGTCATAATTTTATATACTTCTATCAAGTCATCCCTCAGCCTCCAGAGTTCTAGCAACCTCTCCTTATAACTAATACACTCCAATCCAGGCACCATGCTGATAAACCTCTTTTGTACTCTATCCTAAGTCTCCACGTCCTTCCTATAGTTTGGGGACCAGAACTGTACATAATACTCCAAATGTGGCATCAGTAAAATTTTATGCAGGTGCAACATGACTTTCCAACTTTTGTACGCAATGCCCTGCAGAGGTTGTCAAGAATGCCATACACCTTTTTTTTCCCACCTTATCCAGTTGCGTTGTCACTTTCAGGAAGCTATGGACTTGCACCCCATGATCCCTCTATATATCTATATATAATATATATCTCTATATATAATATTGTAGTACCCTGGGAGTGTTGAACAGAGAGACCCAGAGGTTCAGGTACATAGTTCCTTGAAAGCGACATCACACGTAGACAGGGCGATGAAGAAGATGTTTGGCATGCTTGCCTTCATTGGTCAGGAAATTGAGCATAGGAGTTGGGATGTTGTGTTACAGCTGTACAAGACATTGGTGAGGCCACTTTTGGTTAGTACTGCACACTTATTAAATTGGAAAGTGCACAAACAATTTATGAGAATGTTACCAGGACTGAAGGGTTTGAGTTACAAAGATAGGCTGCGACTTTGTTCCCTGGGGTGTAGGAGATTGAGGGGTGACCTTATAGAAGTTTCTAAAATCAGGTGAGGCACAGATCAGGTGAATAGCAAAAGTCTTTTCCGCAGGGTAGGGGACTTCAAAACTAGAGGGCATAGCTTTAAGGTGAAAGGAGAAAAATTTAGAAGGAACTGTGGGGCAATCTTTCCTGTGGCAGTTTATTCCACATACAAACCATCTTCTGTGTGAAAGTAACAGAGGTGGGTATAATTACAACATTTAAAAGATATTTTGATAGGTACATGGATAGGAAAGGTTGAGAGGGATATGAGACTAGTTTAGTTTGTGAAACCTGGTCAGTATGGATGAGTTAGACCGAAGGATCTGTTTCCTTGCTGTATGACTAACACAGTTTTAAAAACATATGCCCCTCTGAGAAAAAAAAATACTTCATCTCTGGTTTAAATGGGTAATCCTTGATTTTTAAACAGTGTCTCCTAATTCTAGATTCTCCCATAAGTAAACATCCTCCTCACATCATGCATGTCAAAAACCCTCACGATCAAGTCACCTCTTATTCTTCTGAACTCTAGCAAGGACAAGACTAGCCTGTCCAACCTTTTCTGTTATGATAACCCACCCATTCCAGATATTACTCTGGTAAAATAAAACAAACTGCCGATGCTGAAAATTTGAAAACAAAACAAATTGCTGGACAAAGTGACCAAACAGGTAGATGAGAGTTAGCCGGCTGATGTGGTGTATATGGATTTCAGCAAGGCTTTCGATAAGGTTCCCCACAGTAGGCTTTTATACAAAATGCGGAGGAATGGGATTGTGGGAGACATAGCAGTTTGGATCAGTAATTGGCTTGCTGAAAGAAAACAGAGGGTTGTAGTTGATGGAACATGTTCATCTTGGTGTCCGGTTACTAGCAGCATACCGCAAGGGTTGGTATTGGGTCCACTGCTATTCATCATTTTTATAAATGACCTGGATGAGGGCTTAGAAGGGTGGGTTAGTAAATTTGTGGACGACATTAAGGTCGGTGGAGTTGTGGATAATGACGAAGGATGTAGTAGGTTGCAGAGAGACATAGATAGGATGCAGAGCTGAGCTGACAGGTGGCAAATGGAATTTAATGTGGACAAGCGTGAGGTGATACACTTCGGACGGAGTAATTGGAATGCAAAGTACTGGGCTAATGGTAAGATTCTTGGGAGTGCAGATGAGCAGAGAGATCTCGGTGTCCATGTACACAGATCCCTGAAAGTTGCCACCCAGATTGACAGGGTTGTTAAGGCATACAGTGTTTTGGCCTTTATTAATAGAGGGATTGAGTTCCAGAACCAGGCGGTTATGCTGCAGCTGTACAAAGCTCTGGTACGGCCACACATGGAGTATTGTGTACAGTTCTGGTCACCGCATTATAAGAAGGATGTGGAAGCTTTGGAAAGGATGCAGAGGAGATTTACTAGGATGTTGCCTGGTATGGAAGGAATGTCTTACGAGGAAAGGCTGAGGGCCTTGAGGCTGTTCTCGTTAGAGTGAAAAAGGTTGAGAGGTGACTTAATAGAGACATACAAGATAATCAGAGGGTTAGATAGGGTGGACAGGGAAAGCCGTTTTCCAAGTATGGGAACGGCAAACGCGAGGGGACACAACTTTAAAGTGAGGGGAGATAGGTATAAGACAGATGTCAGAGGTAGTTTCTTTACTCAGAGAGTAGAAAGAGTATGGAATGCTTTGCCTGCAACGGTAGTAGATTCGCCAAGTTTAAGTGCATTTAAGTCACTATTGGACAGGCATATGGACGTACATGGAATAGTGTAGGTGGGATGGGCTTCAGATTAGTGTGACAGGGCGGCGTAACATCGAGGGCTGAAGGGCCTGTACTGCGCTGTTATGTTCTAAATGTTCTATGTTCTACGAAACTCAAGTATGGCAGCATTTGTGGAGAGGAAGCAGGGTTAACATTTTTCTGAAGAAGGGCTACTGGACTTGAAATGTTAACTCATCTCTCTCCACAAGTGCTGATAGACCTGCTGAGTTTCTCCAGCAATTTCTGTTTATGTTTTATTAACTCTGGTAAACTTTTCTCAGAATAGCCTCCAATGTATTGACATTCTGCCTTAAATAAGGTTTGTAAAGGACTATATATTTGCTGTGACACTGATTTGCACTTCCTCCAACAGTGATTATTAATGTTGATTCATGAATATATAACACCCTTGAAAGGGACAGGGACAACTTCCAAAACAAAAGGCACAACTGATCTGTTCAGCAAATATGGGGCACAGGAAAGATATCTGGGTGCTCCAATGTTGGGTGAGGGAGTGATTTGTAGATTGGAAAGGAATGATAAAATTAAGCTAAAGTGGGACAAGAAATTTATACCATCTAGACAGATAAAGGCAGCAGATTCACAGGAAAACTACCAGCTGCAAATTCTCCTCCAAGACACATCATCCTTGTCACAGTGTCACTTGAATATATATCAACATTCCTTCACTGTTTCACTGCAGTCTCCTCAATCTCTCTTGATAAAACAATTCCAGGAATTAACCTGGTGAATCTCCATTGTATTCCCTGTGTACCCCTCTTTCAATAAAGACACCTAACCTATCCATCCACACCCTGATGTATTGCAGCATTCCTCCAGCAGTTGTCAGAGACACATTCAATCTTATATAAGATTTTATATATACTATACCTCAGTATTATGAACCCCATATGTTCTGATATACCCAAACCTCACGTCCAATAAACCAGATGCCTCTAACATTCCTTGGCAGAATCAGGGGAAAAGAAAGTGAACATATACAATTTTGCTTCTCCTGCTGTTAACCCATAATAGAATGAGAATCATCATCAAGGAACTGATTAGTCTCACAAGAAGAGGTTTTATTTATGGATGGCTTACAGTAGTTGCATTTCTATCAATAAGAAAAATATAAGAAATATATAGGTTGCTCAGAAGGAAAAAGCCAAATTGATGATGCGAGTCAATCACTTAGATTGGAACAGATTCAAAGAGGTTGGATGAGGTCTTCTCTCCCTGAATATTTATGTTCTGTGGTCCTTGTGCTGAGTAATAGGAATATTTTTCTACATTGTGCGATGGGTGTTACTCCCAATTCAAGTGTACAAAAGCCAGAGGCTAAGTAATCTAGAAAATAGGAATAGGAGCTAAATAGATTTTTAATTAATAATGTGTTCTGGAGAGAGGGCAGGAAAGTGGGGTTGAGGCCAAGCTGAGATCAACCATGATTGTATTAAATGATGGAGCAGGCTCGAGGGGCTGAATTGCCCACTCTGGTCCTAGTTCTTTGTTCTCATTAACCTTTCGGCCCTTAAAACTTGCTCTGCTAATCCATTCCATACATGGACCATCTTTAAGCCTTTCCTAAGAGGGGGGATTGTCACTAATGGGTCCGTATGAATAGAACTAAGATTGCCCGGACTAATTTTACGCAGCGTCTTTGAGACCAGTGGCAAGGGAAGATCCTCATCCAAGAAATCTAGACTGGATTTGAATCTATAACTCTGAAGAGGAAAGCTCAGTGTTGAACCATGTCATCATCCACTATGTTTGGTGGAGGCTCTCATGAAATCAAATCTTTTGCATCCAGGCACTTGACAGAACTGCATGTTTCCAACATTTACTACATTTCCTAATTTCCAGCACTCATTGGTTGCTCCGTTTTTGTGTGTGGGAGCTGGTATGGTGTTGCAGACATTTTAAATGAACTTGAAGGAAGCCATTTTGAAGTCTCCCCACACAGACATGTAGTCGATTTTATCCAAGGATAATCTGTTGGGGAACTCCAACACATGATCGTTCGGGAGCTTTATTTCAAAGCTGTCTCCCTTGAAAGTGACATATAGCTGTGGAAATAAAGAAAAGAAAGGTTTGAATAAGAGTAAAATGAAGCTAAAATTTTCAAACTGGGCCTGCATCCTACTTTAAGAAGTAGGAATAGGCCATTTGGCCCATCATACTGGTTTGCCATTCAGTAAGACCATGCACCAGAATCCAGGGAGGTCTTGACATTGTTACTTTGGGGCAAGATCTCAGCCAGGTGATTGATTTTGCTGACTCCATCCTTGCTAATGGTTGCCTATCATCTTGGCAACCTGACTTCCCATAACAATTGGAAAGCAAATAGATTCTTGATGCCAAGAGGATGACTTTTGCAAGACAACCATACAAAATATTTTCCCTGCACCATTAGTTTTAAAATTAATTATTGAAAGTGTTCACATGTAAAAATATTGCCTCTATGATTTGACTTGCAATCTTTCAACTATTTATCATTCATAGAGACAGCACAGCTGCAAGCAACCTGTGTGGGCTTTATTCGGCAAACTTGTGTGATGTAACTATTCCTCCTGCATTTGCTGCAATAAAACTCCCTGCTTTGATCAGGAGATGCTACTGCACAGTTGGTAATGTGTTATAATTTTACCGCTTCACTATTTGCGAAGGGAAGCAAGGTTACCTTGCCAATGCTTAATATTCAGGCTGCCCTTACCTTGATTTCAATCCCTTTGGTGAAGGGGAACTCCATATCCCTCTGCTCACTGCCCCAGCAGTCATCGCACTTCGAGTTGCAGACAATTACAGCACCATCAACATCATCGTGGAAACGAGGGTTGAAGTGGAGCCCAAGATGACCTTCACTGCTCCCCAAGTTCACTGCAAATCTGTGGCCAGAAAGGAGTTGGAGAATCAACCGTTTTTCCCATTGGTTGTGGTTAGTCTGGGAGGGTACTGCGTATTTCTGCACGTATGGGGCAGAAGAACAGCAACGAGGAAATAACCAGATAAACTGTCCTGTTGGTGAAGGGGTAAATATTATCAAGGACTCTGGGAGAACTCTGTTCTCCACTGGAGACGATAAAAAAAGGTCTCCTCAGTTGACCATCTCATCTGAAAGTTGATGCAGTGTTCAATTTTTTATGCTTTATTATATGTGTCGGCTAACCAATCTATGCCACTGTGCTTGATTGGTCAAGCCTCGGTGTTAAGGAGAGAAAGATAAATAGACAAGTAGAAAGCTACTAGAAGCTGAAAGTTGAAATACTGTATGGTGGAGACATTTTAAGGCATTAATTCTGTAAATAATCTTCATGAAAATCAATTGACATCTTTGCATAACTCGAGAGATATGAAATATTAAAAAGTTTGCATATTTGACAGTGTAGCTTGCCCTCAGTTCTATGCTCACATTTATGGAATGGGGTTATAACCACAATGTCCTTGCACTCTGAGCTTTATCAGTACACTTTCCTTGTATATGTGGACAATACACAAATTTATGCATACTTTTGTACATTGATGTTATATCTGTTTGCAGTTAGAATTTTCTTTGCAGGCATTTGGTCAAGAAACAGGGCAAAGAGAAGAAAGAAAATTAAATCTTACCTGTCTGCGTCATCGGAAATCTTTCCTTTAATCTTCAGAGTTTCTCCGCTCTTCAAATTAATGTTATGCATTTCAAACTATTTTCAAAATTGGAAGGGAAACAATGTCAATACTACCACACATAATGACTTTCCTTTGCAAAAATCCCCACAGATTACCACTATGAACAGGTTTGAATTTGTACACATATTCTCACAAAGGTACTGAGTAATGGAGTTACACATCTGGGATGAAAGAGGAAAGGATGAACAGGTTAGGCCTATATTCGTTTGAGTTTAGAAGAATATAATGTAAAATTGCCACAATCCTACAAGCACACCATGCTGCTGTCTCACTGGAGATAGACAACCAATGATAATTCAACCTGAGAGTGACCATGCCACAGGTGAGAGAAAAGGTTGAGGTGGAAAGTCCTTCATAACATCAGCCCCAGTGCAGGAATTGAACCACACTGTTGGCATCACTCTGCATTGCAAATCAGTTCTTCAGTCAACTGACCCCCAGTTAGAAATATTCAGAGAGTGCTTGACAGATTACATACTGAGAAGATGTTTCCCTTTTTGAGGGAACACAGAATTAGGGGACACATTATTGAAATAAGGGTCCCCCAAGATCATTAGTATTTGCTGGAATTCTGTTCCCGGCAAACAGCAGAGTTTGGTCCATTGAATATGTTCAAGGCTAAGTTAGGTAGGTTTCCTTATTGACAACTGAATAAGTGGGGCCACATCAGAAAGCCATGATGTTGTTCTCCGCCATGAGAGCCTGAGAAAACCACTCAGGCTCCAATTTTTATTTTAACGTTCTTATGTAAAATTGTGAGTACAGAGGAACCTCAATTATCCAAAGGACTCGGGTGGTTAATTGAATGCCAGATAATCGAGTGCCGGATTATAGATAGATAGATATATTTGTTTGGATAATCTAAACTTTGGATAATCAAATGCTGGATAATCAAGGCTCCTCTGTACACACACACACACACAAACATACAAAATATACACAAACATAAACCACATCCACATGCACAGAAAAACCATACACAAACATTTAATAATGTGTGCCTGCTTTTTAAGAACATAATGGTGACACCTTTTCTTCCACAACCTGAAAGCTTTCAATTATTTTACCATGACTCAGTGGTCGGAATCTTTCTTTTACATAATGAGAGGCAAATTGAATTTCTACTGAATAGTACTGGGATGACTGTACATGATAACATTAATCACTATTGATAATGATAGCTGATATGTTTTATGGTTTCTGTGTATTTGTCTGCATCATATATATCACCAGAGAATCATGTTCATGTTGAGCCAGATGTCTTGAAGTTTCTGATCATCATTAACAATTTAGTTGGCTACAAATCACAGACTAACGCAATATAATCTGGTTGCTGTGCTAACTGCAGACTGATTTAAGTAAACATTCTATCCTGACTCCAACTTACATAGAGAGAGCGACTGCAGTTGAGTTGGGTACCTTTACACTGACTCGTCATATGCCATGTCATAAAGGTACAAGTCTGTTGATCTAGGATCTATGCAGTATTAAATCCTTTGAAAATTTTTTTTTATTTATTTGTGGGATGTGGGCATTGCTGCCTGGCCAGTATTTATTGTCCATCCCTTGAGAATGTGGTGGTGAACTACCTTCTTTAAATATTGCAGTCCACCTGCTCTATATTGACCTGCAATACTGTTAGGGAGGGAATTCCAGGATTTTGATCCAGTGACAGTGAAGGAACAGTGATACATTTCCAAGTCAGGATGGTGAATGGCTTGGAGAGGGACATGCAGGTGGTGGTGTTCCCATGTATCTACTGCCCTTACCCTTCTAAATGGAAGTAGCCTTGGATTTGAAGGGTGCTGCCTGAGGATCTTCGGTGAATTTCTGCATTCCATCTTGTAGAAGGTACACATTGCTGCTATTGAGCGTTAGTGGTGAAGGCAATCGAAGATTGTGGATGTGGTACCAATCAAGCAAGCTACTTTGTCCTAGACAGTGTCAAGCTTCTTGTTGGAGCTGCACTCATCCAGGCAAGTGGAGAATATTCCATCACATTCCTGACTTTGCTTTGGAGATGGAGACAGGCTTTGGAGTATGAGAAGCAGAGTTACTCGCCACAGCACTCATAGCCTCTGGCCTGCTATTGTAGCCATTGTATTTATATGGCAAGTCTAATTAAGTTTCTGGTCAATTATAAGCCCCCCAGATCTTGATAGTGCTGAATTCAGTGATGGTAACACCTTTGCCTGTCAAGGGATGGTGATTAGATTATCTCTTATTAGAGATGATCATTGTCTGACATTTGTGTGGCACAAATGCTACTTGCCAGTTGTCAACACAAGCCTGGATATTGTCCAGATCTTGTTGTATTTGGACATGGACTGCTTCAGTATCTGAGTCGTCGCTACTGGTGCTTAACATTGTGCAATCACTAGTGAACATTCCTATTTATGATTTTATGATGGAGGGATGGTCAATGATGAAGCAAGTGAAGATGGTTGCGAGTAGGATATTACACTGAGGATCTCACAGAGATGTTCTGGAGCTGAAAGGACTGGCCTTCAGCAACCACAACCATCTTCCTATGTGCTAGCAATGACTCAAACCAATGGAGAGTTTACCTCCTGATTCCCATTGATTCCAGTTTTGCTAGGCCTCCTTGACACCATCCTTGGTCTAATATGGCCTTGATATCAAAGGCTGTTACTCTCACCACACCTCTGGAATTCAGCTCTTTTTTCTATGTTTGAACTAAGGCTGTAATGAGGTCAGGAGTTGATTGCCCAAGGCAAGGTAATAAGACTTTTTCAGTAAATGTGTACAAGGATGTACACAGGTATTTTGGACTGAATCTTACCTTTTTTCTGGCTAAGTCCAAGGTTTTTGTGGAAGGTTTTCCACTGTGAGACCTAGTAGGTTTTCCTGCAGTACCTTACCAAACTTGACTTGTTAACTACCTACCCTGCCTCGATGGTGTCAATTATTCCCAGTTAGAGTACAGCATGGAAACAGACCCTTTGGTCCAACTTGTCCATGCTGACCAGAAATCTTAAATTAATCTAATCCCATTTGCCAGCATGTGGCCCATATTCCTCCAAATCCTTTCTACTCATATATCTATCCAGATGCCTTTCAAATGTTGTTATTGTATCAGCCTCCATCACTTTCTGTGGCAGCTCATTCTGTGTACACACCACCCTCTGCATGAAAAGTTGCCTCATAGGACCCTTTTACATCTTTCTCCTCTCACCTTAAACCTATGCCCTCTAGTTTTGGACTCCCCTAATCCAGGGAAAAGACTTTGGCGATTCACCTTAGCCATGTCCCTCATGTTTTTATAAACCTCCAAAGGTCACCCCTCAGCCTCCAATGCTCCAGGGAAACAAGCCCAGCTTATTCAGCCTCTCCCACAAACTCTCCAACCCTGGCAACATCTTTATAAATCTTTTCTGAACTCTTTCAAATTTCAAACATCCCAGAGCAGAAACAACTGAATTGGATGCAGTATTCCAAAAATGGCCTGTCCCATGTCCTGTACAGCTGTAATATGACCTCCCAACTCCTATTCTCAATGCACTGTTCAATAAAGGCAAGCATACCTAACGCCTTCCTAATATCCTATCTACCTGCGGCTCCATTTTCAACTAACTATGAACTTGCGGTCCAAGATCTCTTTGTCCAACAACACTCCCCAGGACCTTACTATTAAGTGTATAAGTCCTGCCCTGATTTCCCTTTCCAAAATGCAGCATGTCACATATATCTAAATTAAACTTCATCTGCCACTCCTCAGCTCGTTAACCCACCTGATCAAGATCCCGTTGTACTCTGAGGTAACCTTCTTCGTTGTCCACTACACCTCCAATTTTGGTGTTATCTACAAACTTACTCACTATACCTCCAATGTTCACATCCAAATCATTTATATAAATAGCAAAATGTAGTGGATCCAGCATCAATCCTTGTGACACACCACTAGTCACAGGTCTCCAGTTTGGAAAACAACCCTCCACCACCACCCTCTGTCTTCTACCTTTGAGCCAGTTCCGTATCCAAATGGCTAGTTCACCCTGTATTCCATGTGATCTAACCTTGTAACTAGTCTACCAGAAGGAACTTTGTTGAATGCCTTACTGAAGTCCATATACATTACATCCAGCACACTATCCTCATCAATCCTCTTTGTTATTTCTTCAAAAACCTCAATCAGGTTAAGGAGACTCCATTTCCCATGCACAAAGCCATGTTGACTATTCCTAATCAGTCCTTGCCTTTCCAAATACATGTAAATCCTGTCCATCAGGATTCCTTCCAAAAACTTGCCCACCACAGTGTCAGGCTCACTGGTCTATAGTTCCCTGACTTTTCCTTACAACCTTTCTTAAATACTGGCACAATGTTAGCCAACTTCCAGTCTTCTGGCACGTCATCTATGGTTATTGATGATCCAGATAACTTAGCAAGGGGCCCAGCAATCAATTCCCTAGCTTCCCACAAAGCTCTAGGGTACACCTGATTAGGTCCCAGAGATTTATCCACCTTTATGTGTTTTAAGACACCCAGCACCTGCTTCTTTGTAATATGGATATTTTTCAAGATGTCACTATTTATTTCCCCATGTTCATTACATCGAACATAGAACATAGAACAGTACAGCACAGAACAGGCCCTTCAGCCCACAATGTTATGCCGACCATTCATCCTCATATATGCACCCTCAAATTTCTGTGACCATATGCATGTCCAGTAGTCTCTTAAATGTCCCCAGTGACCTTGCTTCCACAACTGCTGCTGACAATGCATTCCATGCTCTCACAACTCTCTGTGTAAAGAACCCGCCTCTGACATCCCCTCTATACTTTCCTCCAACCAGCTTAAAACTATGACCCCTCGTGTTAGCCATTTCTGCCCTGGGAAATAGTCTCTGGCTATCGACTCTATCTATGCCTCTCATTATCTTGTATACCTCAATTAGGTCCCCTCTCCTCCTCTTTTTCTCCAATGAAAAACGTCCGAGCTCAGTTAACCTCTCTTCATAAGATAAGCCCTCCAGTCCAGGCAGCATCCTGCTAAACCTCCTCTGAACCCTCTCCAAAGCATCCACATCTTTCCTATAATAGGGCGACCAGAACTGGACGCAGTATTCCAAGTGCGGACTAACCAAAGTTTTATAGAGTTGCAACAAGATTTCACGACTCTTAAACTCAATCCCCCTGTTAATGAAAGCCAAAACACCATATGGTTTCTTAACAACCCTATCCACTTGGGTGACCATTTTAAGGGATCTATGTACCTGCACACCAAGATCCCTCTGTTCCTCCACACTGCTAAGAATCCTATCCTTAATCCTGTACTCAGCTTTCAAATTCGACCTTCCAAAATGCATCACCTCGCATTTATCCAGGTTGAACTCCATCCATTACCTTCCATATCTTTCTCCACAGCAAACATTGATGCAAAATACTCATTTTGTATCTCCCCCATCTCCTGCAGTTCCACACATAGGCGGCCTTGCTGATCTTTAAGGGGCCCTACTTTCCCCCTGGCTACCCTTATGATCTTAATATATTTGTAGAATCACTTTGGATTCTCCTTAACCCTACTTCATGTCCCATTTTTGCACTCCTGATTTCCCTTTTAAGTATACTGCTACTGCCTTTATACTCTTCTAGGGATTCACTCGATCTCTTCTACCGTATCTGACATTTGCTTCCTTCTTATTCTTGACCAGAACCTCAATTTCTCTCATCATCTGGCATTCCCTACACCTACCAGCCTTACCGTTCACCCTAATAGGTACATATTGTCCCTTTACCAGCGAACATCCACCCTCAATCAATTTTTGAAATTTCATGCCTAATACTGTCAAAATTGTCCTTAATCCAATTTAGAAGCTTAACTTTTAGATCCAGTCTATCCTTTTACATTATTATTTGAAAACATATGGAATTATTGTCACTGGCCCCAAAATGCTTCCCCACTGACACCTCAGTCACCTGCCCTGCCTTATTTCCCAAGAATCGGTCAAGTTTTGCACCTTCTTTAGTAGGTACATCCACATACTGAATCAAAAAACTTTCTTGTACACATTGAACAAATTCCTGTCCATTTAAGCCCTTAACACTATTGTAGCCCCAGTCTGTGTTTGCAAAGTAAAAATGCCATACCATAACCACCCTATTATTCTTACAAATAACTGAGATGTCCTTACAAATTTGTTTCTGAATTTCCTGCTGATTACTGGGGGGGTCTGTAGTAGAATCCCAATAACATTATCATCCCTTTCTTATTTCTCAGTTCCACCCAAATAACTTCCCTGAACATATTCCCAGGAGTAACCTCCCTAAGTACAGCCATAATGTTACATCTAATTAAAAATGCCACTCCCCCTCTCTCTTGCCCCCCTTTCTATCCTTCCTGTAGCATCTATACCCCAGTCCTGTCTATCCCTGAGCCATGACTCTGAAATGGCTATGTTTCCAAGTCCCATGTTCCCAACCATGCCCAGAGTTCATCTGCCTTTCCTGTTAGGCCTCCTTCAATGAAATAAATGCAGTTTAATTTATCAGTCCTATCTTGTTCTCTGCTTTGTTCCTGCCTGACCTGACTGACTTGCCCCTTTTCCCAACCGTACTAGTCTCAGATGGATCTCTTTCCTCACTATCACCCTGGATTGCAACCCCCCCCCACCCCCCACTTCGTGTTACAAATTTAAATTCTTCCGAGCAGCTCTAACAAATCTCCCCGCCGGTACATTAGTCCCCTTCCAATTCAGGTGCAATTTATCCTTCTTATACAAATCATTTCTACCCAGAGTACAGACCAATGATCCAAAAATGTGAATCCTTCTCCACTGCATCAGCTCGTCAACAATGCAGTCATCTGCTTTATCCTCCTATTCCTATCTTCACTAGCTTGTGGTATCAGGAGTAATCCAGATATTACTAACCTCAAAGAACTCCTTTTTAAATTCTTGCCTAACTTCCTATATTGTCTCCTCAGAATTTCATCCTTTTCTCATCCCGTGTCATTAGTTCCAATGTGTACAACAACCTCCTACTTGTCCCTCTCTCCTTTGAGAATATCTGCACCGTCTCTGAGATATCCTTATCCTGGCACCAGAGAGGCAGCACACCATTGTGGTATCTCACTGTCAGCCACAGAAATGTCTGTCTGTGCTTCTGACTAGAGAGTCCCCTATCACAATTGATCACTTGGAACCTGGCATACCCCTTGTTACATTAGGGCCAGTCTCGGTACCAGAAACCTGGCTGTCAATGCTGCATTTCCCTGAGAGTCCATCACCCCCTACATTTTCCAAAACAGCGTATTTGTTTGAGATGGGGATAGACATATGAGATGTCTGCACTACCTGCCTCCTTCTCCTCTCTTTCCTGGAGGTAACCCGTCTACCTAACTGTATCTTTGGTTTATCTCCCTTCCTGCAACTGTCATCCTTCATACCCCCAGCTCCTGTACATTCCTCATTGTCTCTAACTGCCCCCTAACCAATCCATGCTATCCAATAGGATTTGCAACCAAACACACTTCCTGCAGACATAATCATCAGTAACATGGAAACTCTCCCTAATCACCCACATCCAACAGGAAGAGCACATCATTCTATTAAAAACTGTCTTTGCACCTTAACAATCTACAGACCCAGAAAATAGACAGTCTTACTGCTCTGTAAATACTGCTCCAGCTTAATTTAGTACCTTTTAAAAATATTTTTAGTGTGTAATCAAGAGACAAATCGCAATAAAAACATAATCAAAAAAGAACCGATTCTACTCACTTGAAGGTTTACAGAAGAACAGTAAGGTTACACTTAAAAACTAGCAATTAGCTGCTCTTCTGTGTGAGCGACCTCCCCCGCACCCCACACCCCACCCCCTGACATAGGTTTCTCCAAGATCAGCTGTAAATTTAGTTGTTTGTTAATTTTACTTAGATGAATTCCAATGTCTATAGATACTTGAAATAAAACAGCAGAGGCAGTTAGCTATGCAGCTTGCTAGCTGGGTTAGACAGCTGTGCAGATTTTACTACTCCGTTTGGTTTACTTCCCATATGGTCACTGTCTTTGTTTCTCTTCTTCCTTTTTAAAGTGTCATTGTTTTCGTCTTTTTCCCCAAATTTACAAAACAATGCAACAGCTTGTAAAACTGTAATTACTGCTCCTATAATTCAAGCAAATCGGCTCCAACACTCAAAATACCTCAAAAAAGAGAGCAGCTCTTACAGCCTCAATTTTTAACCCATCCTCCATCTTAGATTACTGATTCAGAATCACCGGAGAGAAAAGAGAGAGAAATGATGCAATCAAAGTCAGCTGATTCAACCACCACTAGTGGGCACTGACTTGCTGAAAGTGTTGCATGGTAATCAACACATTACAATTGAAAGGAAGTACTTGTTGCCAGTGAGTAAACTTGTTCATTGCCTGAACATAAGCCTTAGACAATTCTGCTATTAGTATTATTGAACCTGTATTGATCCAGTGTAGTACAAAGACCTTACAGTGCAAACATCAGAGGACAATTGTTCAGCCATAATTGTTGAGAGAGATGATGACGTTTTGAAAAGGTTGTGTTTCCTTCCTTTGGAACAGAGGTGACCAAAGGGACATCTAATTCAGGTATACATGCCCAGTAAGAATAGGTAGGAAGGAGCTTCAGTAGAGACGTCAATAGCCAGGGAACA
This sequence comes from Chiloscyllium punctatum, assembly GCF_047496795.1. Classification (NCBI taxonomy): domain Eukaryota; kingdom Metazoa; phylum Chordata; class Chondrichthyes; order Orectolobiformes; family Hemiscylliidae; genus Chiloscyllium; species Chiloscyllium punctatum. Next base: position 88,394,236 of record NC_092756.1, read on the forward strand.
TCAATTTAAAGTTTGATAGAAAGATTACAGGAGAGTTGAAGAAAACGCTTTTTCAATGAGGAGGTCATAGAATCATAGGGATGTACAGCATGGAAAAAGACCCTTCGGTTCAACTTGTCCATGCCGATCAGATATCCCAACCCAATCCAGTCCCACCTGCCAGCACCCGGCCCATATCTTTCCAAATCCTTCCTATTCATATATCATCGAGATGCCTTTTAGATGTTGTAATTGTACTAACCTCCACCACTTCCTCTGGCAGCTCATTCCATACACGTACCACCCTCTGAGTGAAAACGTTGCCCCTTAGGCCTCTTTTATATCTTTCCCCTCTCACCCTAAATCTATGACCTCTAGTTCTGGACACCCCCACACCAGGGAAAAGACTTTGTCTGTTTATCCTATCCATGCCCCTCATGATCTTATAAACCTCTATAAGGTCACCCCTCAGCCTCCGACGCTTCAGGGAAAACAGCCCTAGCCTATTTCAATCTCTCTTTATAGCTCAAATCCTCCAACCCTGGCAACATCCTTGTAAATCTTTTCTGAACCCTTTCAAGTTTCACAACATCTTTCCAATTGGAAGGAGACCAGAATTGCATGCAGTATTCCAACAGTGGCCTAACCGATGTCCTTTTACAGCCACAACATGAGCTCCCAACTCTTGTACTCAATACTCTGACCAATAAAGGAAAGCATACCAAATGCCTTCTTCACTATTCTACCTGCACCTCCACTTTCAAGGAGCTATGAATCTGCACTCCAAGGTCTCTTTGTTCAGCAACATTCCCAAGGACCTTACCATTAAGTTATACTTCCTGCTAAGATTTGCTTTCCCAAAATGCAGCACCTCGCATTTATCTAAATTAAACTCCACCTGCCATTTCTCAGCCCATTGGCCCATCTGGTCCAGATCCTGTTGTAATCTGAGGTAACCCTCTTCGCTGTCCACTACACCTCCAATTTTGGTATCATCTGCAAACTTACTAATTATACCTCTTATGCTCACATCCAAATCATTTATATAAATGATGAAAAGTAGTGGACCCAGCACTGATCCTTGTGGCATTCCACTGGTCACAGGCCTCCAGTCTGAAAAACAACCCTCCATCACCACCCTCTGTCTTCTACCTTCAAGCCAGTTCTGTATCCAAATGGCTAGTTTTCCCTACATTCATTAGATCAAACCTTGCTAACCAGTCTCCCATGGGGAACCTTGTTGAACACCTTACAGAAGTCCATATAGATCACATCTATCCCTATGCCCTCATCAATCCTCTTTGTAACTTCTTCAAAAAACTCAATCAAGTTTGTGAGACATGATTTCCCACGCACAAAGCCATGCTGACTATCACTAATCAGTCCTTGCCTTTCCAAATACATGTACATCCTGTCCCTCAGGATTCCCTCCAACAACTTGCCCACCATCGACGTCAGGCTCACTGGTCTATTGTTCCCTGACTTGTCCTTACCACCCTTCTTAAACAGTGGCACCACGTTAGCCAACCTCCAGTCTTCCAGCACCTCAGCTGTGACTATTGATGATACAAATATCTTAGTAAGAGGTCCAGCAGTTACTTCCCGAGCTTCCCACAGAGCTCTAGGATCTCCCTGGCAGTATATTAGTCCCCTTCCAATTTATGTGAAATCCGTCCTTCTTGTACTGTCACTTCTACCCCAAAAGAGCTTCCAATGATCCAAAAATTTGAATCCTTCTCCTGTACATCAGCTCCTCAGCCATGCATTCATCTGCTCTATCCTCCTTTTTCTGCCCTCACTAGTTCATAGCACCGTGAGTAATCCAGATATTACTACTCTCGAGGACCTCCTTTTTAAATTCCTGCCTAACTCTGTTATCTCCCTTCAGAATCTGAACCTTTTCCCTTCCTATGTCATTGGTTCCAGTGTGTACAATGACCTCCTGCTGGCCCCTCTCCCTCTTGAGAACATTCTGCACCCTCTATGAGACATCCTTGATCCTGGCACCAAGGAAGCAACACACCATTCTGATTTTTCGCTGCTGGCCACAGAAACATCTGTCTGTACCTCAGACTAGAGAGCTCCCTAACACAATCAATCTCTTAGAACCCGATGTACCCCTCATTGTTTTAGAGCCAGTCTCAATACCAAAAACTTAGCTGTTCATGCTACGTTCCCCTGAGTATCCATCAACCCCTACATTTTCCAAAACAGCATACTTGTTTGAAATGGGGATAGGCACAGAAGAATCCTGCACTAATTCCCTACCTCTCTTACCTTTCCTGGCGTTAACCCACTTATGTGACTGTATCTGTGGCTTTTCCCCCTTCCTATAACTGCAATCCATCACATCCCCTTGCTCTTATAAATTCCTCATTGCCTCTAACTGTCTCCAACTGATCCATTCGATCTGATAGGATTCACAACTAATGGCATTTATTGCAGATATAATCCTCAGTAACCTGTAAACTCTCCCTAAATGCCCACATCCGACAAGAAGAACATATCACTCTACTAAAGGCCATTTTTGCTCCTTTCAATCTACAGACCCAGAAAATAGCACTGTTTTATTCCTCTACAAAATACTGCTCCAGGTTAAATGAATACTTATGGCTTATATTTTAAGTTTAATCGAGAAATACCACAATAAAACAGAATCAAGAAAGAATCAACTTTACTCACTACTGCAGACTTACTGTAAGGCTACGCTTAACATATCCACTTATCTGTTTCTGTGCTGTGACCTCTCCCAAACAGGTTCCTCCAAGATTAGTTGTGAATTTTACTGCTGGTTAATTTTCCCAGACATACTCAGATGTCCAGCGATACATGAATTCAAACAGTAACTGTGTAGGCATTTCAAGACATCCAGCACTTCCTCCTCTGTAACATGAACTATTTCCCTACATTCTATATCTTCCATGTCCTTTTCCACAGTAAATACTGATGCAAAATACTTGTTTAGTATCTCCGCCATCTCCTGGGGCTCCACACAATGGCTGCCTTGCTGATCTTTGAGGGGTCCTATTCTCTCCCTAGTTACCCTTTTGTCCTTAATGTATTTATAAAAACCCTTTAGATTCTCCTTAATCTTATATGCCAAAGCTATCACATGTCCCCTTTTGTCCTCCTGATTTCTTTCTTTAGTACACTCCTTCTGCCTTCTGCCTTTATACTCTTCTAAGGATTCACTTGATCTATCCTGTCCATACCTGACATATGCTTCCTTCTTTTTCTTAACCAAACTCTCAATTTCTTTAGTCATCCAGCATTCCCTATACCTACCAGCCTTCCCTTTCACCCTGACAGGAATATACTTTCTCTGGATTCTCATTATCTCATTTCTGAAGGCTTCCCATTTTCCAGCCATCCCTTTACCTGCAAACATCTGCTCCCAATCAGCTTTTGAAAGTTCTTGCCTATTACCGTCAAAATTAGTCTTTCTCCAATTTAGAAATTCAACTTTTAGTTCTGGTCTATCCTTTTCCATCACTATTTTAAAACGATTAGAAGTTGAAAGTTTGGTTAAGAGAAAGAAGGAAACATATGTCAGGATAGATCAAGTGAATCCTTAGAATAGTAAAAAGGCAGAAGGAGTATACTTAAGATGGAAATCAGGAGGGCAAAAAGGGGACATGTGATAGCTTTGGAATATAGAGTTAAGGACAATTCAAAGGGTTTTTACAAATATATTAAGAACAAAAGAGTAACTAGGGAGAGAATAGGGCCCCTCAAAGATCATCAAGGCGGCCTTTGTGTGGCGCCGTGAGCCGTAGGAGACAGAGGAGATACTAAACGATTATTTTGCATCAGTATTTACTGTGGAAAAGGACATGGAAGATATAGAATGCAGGGAAATAGATGGTGACACCTTGAAAAATGTCCATATTACAGAGGAGGAAGTGCTGGATGTCTTGAACACTTAAAAGTGAATAAATCTCTCACTGCATGAAAAGATGGCACAAACAGAAATTCTCAACGTATTTCAAAAAAACTTGGGCAAGTCAAACAAAACTATAGGAATTGGAAAGTCAGTACAGACAGCTGCCACAAACATGACCTCCTGTTTTGTTGTGAATTTATATGAATCTATAAATACAATACTTCCTTTTAATGATTAGTAGTATCACATTATACCATGTCCCTTCTATTCATTTGGTCCCCTATCTATATTGCTTTCCTGATAAGGCCCACCCACTTATGGTTTATGTCTTAATAATCCTTTTTATTGCAATTTCCTGCTGAGGTGTTACTCATTGCCACTTACTAAATGTATTTTTGAGAGAGAGAGAGAGAGAGATGATGCAATCCAAGTAAGCTAATTCAACCGCTGTCAGTAAACGGAGCATTATATCCTCTTGGAATCCACTTACAAAATCTTGGTTTTCCCCGAAGGAATATAGAGTTATTATGAGGAACCTGACCACTCTCATCTTTTTTCTTGAAAATTCTTTTTAAATTATTGGCAAATCTAGGTGAAGGATCAAAGTCTGCAGCAATTGGGTTGGAAAGAGTGGTAGAGAAGATTGAACTTAAGAAGATAAGAAACAGAGTAGGCTATTTGGCACCTCGGGTCTGTACCACCATTTAATAAGTTTATGGCTGATTTGATTTGGCGTCTTCTTCACTTTCCTGAATGTTCCTCCATGGCCCTTGACTCCATTGTGGAGGGGGAGAAATTTCTTCACCCAGGGAATGGGTGAGCCTGGGGAATTCTCTGCTCAGAAAGTGGTTGAGGCCAAAACATTGAATATTTTCAAAAAGGAGTTAGATCTGATTATTTGGGCTAAAGGAATCAATGGGTCTGGGGAGAAAGCAGGATCAGGGTACTGAGTTGAATGATCAGCCATGATCATATTGAAAGATAGAACAGGCTCGAGACCTGAATGGTCTACCCCTGTTCCCATTTTCTACATTTCTGTTTTTCTCAATATGAAATCTGTCTGTAGCTCAGCCTTGAATATTTTCTATGGCTGACAATGCAGAGGGTAAACCATTGTACACCCTGGTGCTTTCAAATTTCAAATAGCCCAACATAGCTTAGTGTTGAAGTGACTGGACAAAGTAACAACTTGCATTTTGATACCTTTCACAGGAAAACCTAAGGCCCTTTATAGGGTTAGAATCTGACAAAATAAAATTTACACCCAAGGTGAAGGGATGACCTGAAACACCATTAACGATATAGGGTTTTAACGAGTTGTAAAGTAGAAATGGTGGGAGGGAACTCAGAGCATGGGCCAGAAAATCTATTTCAATATGAACACTAATGATAAAGCACATGCTTATATTGATGGTCAACTTCAAATATGGTGAAGTGACTTTAAGAAGCACTTGTAGCACATCAACTAAATCAAGAGAAGCTATACTCAAAATAATTTGTACTTCCCCAGTCTATATGTACTCTGCTTGATGCCCTGCAGACCATTTAACATCCCCAGTGTGGAATCAAGAGGCAACACCTACCCTCAAAAGTCTTGAGTGGGAGAAATTTGGATAAAAACAATGACTTTTAATTGTATAACATCTTTTACATGAGAGGGGGTGCCAAGGCACAACACAGGATTATTCTACGAAATTGAACTACAAACATTGAGATATTGGGTCCAGTGAACAAAGCTTGAACAATGAACAAAGAGCCAAGTTTTGAAGAGTGTCTGAAAGGAGGAAAGTGAGATAAACGGCAGAAACATCTAAGGAGATAATTCCAGAATTTAGGCTCAGGGAACTGAAAGCACAGTCACTAATGATGGAGAGATTAAAACCATGAATGCACAAGACACCAGAATTAAGAACAGTCAACATTTACCAACCATTCGCCTTGATCCAATAAACACTTAACAGCAAAATACTACGGATGCTGGAAATCCGAAATAAATACAGAAAATGCTGGAGATACCCAGCAAGTCTGGCAGTATCTATGGGTAGAGAGAAACAGTTAAAGTTTTGAGTCTGGTGTGACACCTCAGAACTGAAAGGTGTTGAAAATTATTTTTTACTTTGCACAGGTTCAGAGTGGGAGAAAGAAGAGAGATGGAATAGAGACCCAGTGTAAAAAACAAAGGGGTTGTTGACAATGGAGAAAAGAAAGATGTAAAATGGGTGTAAATTAAGAAATGAAAGGGAGAGAATTAGTGTTGTCTCCTATATGCAAAGTAATCAAGACACCAAAACGACATGGCTCTGAGGCAAGAGTAGAACAAGATGTTTCTTTCCCCAAAGAGGAAATAATAAAATTTAAACAGCAAGAATGAAATAAGTTTTACATCAATGTTTCCAACTTGTAAGCATCCTGTATACTGAATTACAGCTGATCTCGGCCTCATCTGTATTTACCCATCGCAATTCAATGACTCGATTTCCTTGACTAACAGGGATATTACTATTCTCAGGTTTCAAACTGCAGTTGTTCCCCTCTATGATCACAATCCTTTCTGAAAGATTCTACACTCCTTGATGTGGAGGTGGAAAAGCTTGAATTTTAAGATTGTGTCACTTCACTATTGAATATCTCAGAAGTAGATTTTCTAAACCAACCTGTCGGACTGTAAAATTGTACAACACAGAGGAGGCCATTTGTTCAATCAAGACTGGGCTGGCTATTTCCTGGTTTTTCCCCATATCGCTTGAACCTTTACTCCTTCTTCAATAACAGTCAAATTTGTTCAACGTGATTTTAAGCATTTGTATAAAGTTTCCTCTTTGCCTACTCTGCTCCAAGAATTTTATTCCTGATGAAGGGCTTTTGCCCGAAACGTCAATTTCGAAGCTACTTGGATGCTGCCTGAACTGCTGTGCTCTTCCAGCACCACTAATCCAAGAAATCAAACCCACCTCCTTCACATTGCTCATTCATTGTGATCCCTCAATCCAAATAAATCTTTTCCGTGCCCTTTGCAAAGCCTTCACCTCATTCCAAAAGATTGGTGCCAAGAATTGGAAGCAATACTTCAAGTAACTTGAATCCTTTTAAATGCTGAAATCTTATTGGCAATCAGGCTTCCCATATTCTAACCTAATTTTATCTTCCTTGCATTGCATTTGCATTCCTGCAAAAAATTAAGGTCTGGCTTGTATGAATTAGTGTGACTGAAACCGTTTCTGTATCTGAGGGGAGTCAAATTATAAACAAAACATCAATTCCATGTTTTGAAATGAGCCAGAGATTAGCTTTTTGTTTAATGGCATTTCAAGTAAAACATAACATTAACTTGAGTATGCTTCCTCTTTAAACTTTCGACAATTTGGCAGTACTCTACTGAAAAGGGTCTTGGTCCCTTCTCCTGGTTAAACACAAAGACAAAATAATAAACAACTTGACAGTCCATGTACTCTACTCACCGACATCTTGTATCTACAGAGGAAGCTTAAGTATGTGAGGGAAGTTGTGACAGTCTTGTGAAGAGACAAACATTAGCAGAACTGAGCGCATATATCAGCCAAAGTGTGTTAATCATTGATCATGTTGCGTATCAGTTTTAAGTCCACTTGCAAATGATTTATAACAGTAATACAAATACAAAGCACTTTTCACTACAATGAAATGTCACACTTTGCAGCACATTAAATGCTTTTGATATGTAGTCACTGCTATAATGGAGGAAATGTGACAGTCAATTTATACAGCAATATAATATAATTAAGAACTATGGCTGTTGGAAATCTGAAATAAAAAAATGCTTGAGAAACTCAGCAGGTCTGGCAGTATACATGGAGAGAATTTATGGGTGGCACGGTGGCACAGTGGTTAGCACTGCTGCCTCACAGTGCTAGGGAACCAGGTTCAATTCCCGCCTCAGGCGATTAACTGTGTCTCCCAGTGTCTGCATGTGTTTCCTCCAGGTGCTCCAGTTTCCTCCTACAGTCCAAAGATATGCAGGTCAGGTGAATTGGCCATGCTAAATTGCCCGTAGTGTTAGGTAAAAGGGGTAAATGGATGGGTGGGTGGCGGGTCGGTGTGGACTTGTTGGGCCGAAGGGCCTGTTTCCACACTGTAAGTAATCTAAAAAAAAACAGTAAGTTCCTGCAGACTGTAATGTTGTTTACAATGAGTTGAAATATATTGGCTAGGACTGTGAGGATAACTTCCTTGTTCTTCTTAAAAAGAATGTGGTGGGGTGTTTTGCATTTTTCTGAGAAGTGCCTCATTTTAACATTTCATTTGAAAGCTGGCTGTGCAGTACATCCTGATAACCATTCTGGAGTAAGTGAGGACTGCAGATGCTGGAGATCAGAGTCAAAAAGTGTGACGCTGGAACAGCCCCACATCCCTAATGAGGCGTTTACACCCGAATCGCTGACTATCCTGCTCCTCACACTCTGCCTGACCTGTTGTGCTAAACCGTTCTGGGGTGTCAACCTTGATTTTTGTGCTGAAGCCCTGGAGTGGAACTTGAACATTGTGACTCTGGCTAAGGAGTCCCATGTACTGATGCATAGCAGACACTTACATGACACATGCCCTGAGAATGGTCTACATTTTCAGTATCGAGTTCAATAATTTTAAGGCCTGAACTCTCCCATGTTCTAGCCCCCAACCCCACACACCAGGCCTTGTTATAACATAGTCTGCCATTACACACTACTTATTGTTAGCCACTAACAGTCTCCACTAACAGCTATTCACTCTCCTCATCAGATCATTATCCACTCCTTTGTCTGTCCAACTGTTCTCTCTATTTGGGCTCAATTCCCATTTATTGTTTACTCCTTACCCACTGTTCCCACCCTATCCTCTGCATATAGAGTGACATTTTCCTAGCTGCCATCAGTTCTGAGGAAGGGTCACCGGGCGTGAAACATTAACTCTGATTTCTCTTCTTAGATGCTGCCAGACCTGCTGAGCTTTTCCAGCAACTTCTGTTTTTGTACACTTATCCACTTTCAGTCCATCCATTTTCTCCAAATGGCAACACAGTAGGTCCAGTAATGGAAGAAATTTCATAGGCACCATCCATTTCTCAAAGGCAACACTGGAACTAATGGCTTCACTTTGACACATATTACTCACACATTTAATCAGTGATGGGCAGTACACTGAATGCCATATAGACTCACAGACTCAGATATTTACAGCACAAATGAGGTCATTCAGCCCGCTGTATTTGCAGAGGCAACAAAGATCTTACTCCCATTTTCCAGCTCTTGGCCCAAAGCTGTGGAGGCTATGGCAACACAAGTGGATATCTAAATTTAACCTAAATGTTACAAGAGTCTTTGACTCACCCAATGAAGTTCCAGACTCCCACCATCCTGAGTGAAAACATTTCTCCTCGACTCTCTTCTTAGCCTTCTATCTCTTACCATGAATTTATGTCTCTTAGTTATTGACTTGGTTAAGTGCCTTCCTATCCATTCTATTTATAATCCTATAATTTTCAATCTTGGTCAGGTTGTGCTGTAGTTTCCAGTACTCCCACCTGGGCCCATTTATTATAGAAACCTCTTTTGTCAAAGCGCTGTGCAGTGTGTGCTATAGTCAGGTTTCTCAGGTATACGTGGAATTTTGGCATTTATTGCTTAATAAATGGAGTCTAAAAATTGGGAAGTATTGTTGCAACTGTACAAGGCATCGGTGAAATTCCTTCTGGGGTAATGTGTATAGTTTTCACCACCTTTCTTGAGAAAGAATACAGTTACAATTCAGAGGAGGTTCATCAGATCTAATCCAGAGGTGAAAGACTTGTCTTCTGAGGAGACATTGAGCAGTTTAGGCCTATACTCACGAGAGTTTAGAAGAATGAGAGATCTAGTTAGGGTATATAAGATGCTAATGGAGATTGACAAAGTAGATGAAGAGTTTATGGGGCAATCTAGAACAAGAGGTTATAGTTTTAGAATAAGGGATAGCAAATTTAAAACAGAAATAAGGAGGGATTAGGAGGAATTACTTCTCTCAGAAGGTTGTGAATCTGTTGGAATTCACTGCCCCACAGTGTGTTGGATTTCAGGACACAGAATAAATTTAAGTAGGAAATCGATTTTTAATTAGTAATAGATTAAAGAGTAATGGCAAGTGGGCAAAACAGTGGAATTCAGGTTGAGTTGAGACCAGCCATGATTGTATTGAATGGTGGAGCAGGCTCGACAGGCTGAATTTCTAAGTTCTTATGTTCTTGAAGTGCAAGTCCTTAAAGGAAGTAAGTCTACCAAAAGTAAGTCTACCTACTTTAAATTGGAGCCAAGAGACACAGAAATGTCTTAATTGGATGCCAGGCTAGGAAATCAGGTAAATATGAATGAAACAAGATGCAAATCCTTTTCTTGATATTTGGTTGACCTACCAGAGTGCAGCATTATATACCTGTGCCTCCTATTTACTCACCCACTGTCCTATAAGTCTTTCTTTCATGGTATTATGGCAAGCAGATGTGGAATATAATATGGGAAAATCTGAAGTTACTTTGGTAGGAAAACAGAAATGCAGACCTGGGTGTTCTTATTCACAGGTCACAGAAAGCTAACATGCAGTTGTAGCAACCAATTAAGAAGGTAAATCTAATGCTGATCTTTATCACGAGAAGATTTGAGTACAAGGATTAGTAGTATGGCTACAGTTGTGTAGAGCCTTGGTGAGACTGTAGCTGCGCAGTTTTGATCTCCTTACCTAATCTAGGACATACGTGCCACAGATGGAGTACAATAAAGGTTAACCAGACTGATTCCTGGGATAGCAAGATTATCCTATGAGGAGAAATTGAGGAATCTGGCTTCTGCATACTCTAGAGTTTTGAGGAATGTGAGTTGATGACATTGAAACATACAATATTCTTACAGGGTGTAAGAGTAGATGCAGGAAGGATGTTTCACCTGGCTGGAGTGGGGGAGGTGTCAAGAATTGGGTCAGAATCTCAGAATAAGGAGAGTGAGAAGAAGACAAATTTCTTCACTCAGAGGGTAGTGAATCTTTGGAATTTTGTTCTCTAGAAGGCTGTGGAGGCTTAGATAATGAGAAAGGTCAAGAGAAAGGTGGATAGATGTTAGATATTAAATTATCAAGAGATATTGAGTGGAAATTGACAGAGGAGATGATCAAATATGATCTGCTTGAAGCTCACGCTCATGGGATCAGCTGGCATACTCCTGCTCCTATGAGGTTTTCTGCAATAAGCAAGAAAAGCAGATAGGGCCAGGCTTTATTGTCTCATCAGAAAGACAAGATCTTGACCATTTGAGTTAAAAATCACACAACACCAGGTTATAGTCCAACAGGTTTAATTGGAAGCACACTAGCTTTCGGAGCGACGCTCCTTCATCAGGTGATAGCGGAGGGCTCGATCGTAACACAGAATTTATAGCAAAAATTTGCAGTGTGACACCCACACACACCCTTATAGACACACACACTCCCACATGCACCCCCTCACAGACTTAAGACACTCTGCACTCACTACACACACACACACTTTCTCACACTCACAATCCCCACCCCAGACAGACAGACACACACAGACAGACAAAGACCCACATGCACACATGTATTTTGTGGGGTGAATTTGTACTTGCAGAGTTACATTGCATTTTGCTCAAAAACTGCATACATTCATGTAGAACTCTGAGCTCAAAAACTGCATGAATTTATGTAAAACTCTGTTATCTCACTTTTTAGATTACAATCAATCTAATCATCAGGTCATAGACAGAGAACACAGGGGGCTAACACCTTCAACATATTGTCTAGCTATCACCATTGTTAACAGCTAACCCGAGAATGCAACTTTTAAAAAAAGGTTTTGTGATTTACACATGAAAGAAGTGAAACTATCACTGTATTCTAACAGATGAAAGGCTTAACAGATAATCAATTTTTCAATGTATAATTTCAGTTACATCACACTGCAAATTTTTGCTATAAATTCTGTGTTACGATCGAGCCCTCCACAATCACCTGATGAAGGAGCGTCGCTCTGAAAGCTAGTGTGCTTCCAATTAAACCTGTTGGACTATAACCTGGTGTTGTGTGATTTTTAACTTTGTACACCCCAGTCCAACACTGGCATCTCCAAATCTTGACCATTTGACACTCCCTCAAACTCACACTGGAGTGTCAGCTTTCACTTCCATGCTTAAACCTCTAAAGCTACAACCTTGCTATGTAGTGTGGCAAGGGTGCTACCTGCTGAGCCACCGCTGATTTTTCTATTCTGGTCTTTTGAGAAAATTAAAAGCAATTAATCAAATTAACAAATGAACAGCCCCTATTTTAATATAATTTCTTTAAAATTTCTGTGGTAATGAATTTATAGGCACTTGGTTAAAGTTAGGAACAATGAGAAGCATAGTCAGCGGGGGACTTCAACTATCCAATTATTGACTGGGATCACTACAGTACAAGTACTATAGATGGGTCAGTTTTTGTCCAGTGTGTGCAGGAGGGCTTCCTGACACAAAATGTAGACAGGCTTATAAGGGGCTAAGCCACTTTAGATTTAATACTGGGGAACGAGCCTGGCCAGGTGTTAGATTTGGAAGTAGGTGAGCACTTTGGAGACAATGATCACAATTCTGTCAGGTTTATTTTAGTGATGGAAAGGGATAGGTGTACTCCACCGAGCAAGAGTTACAGCTGGGGGAAGGGAAATTACGATGCAATTAGAAAAGATTTAGGAAGCATAGAATGGGGAAGGAAACTGCAAGGGATGAGCGCATTAAAAATGTGGAGCTTTTTCAAGGAAAAGCTCCTGTGTGTCCAAGATAAGTATGTACCTGTCAGGCAGGGAGGAAGATATAGAACGCGTGAGCCGTGGTTTACTAAGGAAGTGGAATCCCTGGTCAAGAAGAAGAAGAAGGCTTATGTTAGGACAAAATGTGAAAACTCAGTTAGGGAGCTTGAGGGTTACAAGGAAATCAGGAAAGACCTAAAAAGAGAGCTCAGAAGAGCCAGGAGGAGACATGAGAAGTTGTTGACAAGTAGGATCAGGGTTAACCCTAAGGCTTTCCATAGGTATGTCAGGAATAAAAGAACAACGGGAGTTAAATTAGGGCCAATCAAGGATAATAGTGGGAAGTTGTGTGTGGAATCAGAGGAGATAGGGGAAGCACGAAATAAATATTTTTCGACAGTGTTCACTATAGAAAATGAAAATGTTGGCAAGGATATACTTGCATCTAGACTAGAAGAGATTGAGGTTCACAAGGAAGAGGTATTAGAAATAATGCAGAGTGTGAAAATAGACAAGTCCCCTGGGCTGGATGGGATTTATCCTAGGATCCGCTGGGAGGCAAGGGAAGAGATTGCCGAGCCTTTGGCATTGATCTTCAAATCATCATTGTCTACAGGAATAGTGCCTGAGGATTGGAGGATAGCAAATGTGGTTCCCTTGTTCAAAGAGGGTAGTAGAGATAACCCTGGTAATTACAGACCAGTGAGTCTCACTTCAGTTGGAAAAGTATTGGAAAAGGTTATAAGAGATAGGATTTATAACCATCTAGAAAAGAATAATCTGATCAGTGACAGTCAGCACGGTTTTGTGAAGGGTAGGTTGTGCCTAGCAAATCTTATTGAGTTTTTTGACAAAGTGACCAAACAGGTAGATGAGAGAAAACCGGTTGATGTGGTATATATGGATTTCAGCAAGGCGTTCGATAAGGTTCCCCACAGTAGGCTTTTATACAAAATGCGGAGGAATGGGATTATGGGAAACATAGCAGTTTGGATTAGTAATTGGCTTGCTGAAAGAAAACAGAGGGTTGCAGTTGATGGAAGATGTTCATCTTGGTGTCCAGTTACTAGCGGCGTACCGCAAGGGTCAGTGTTGGGTCCACTGCTGTTCGTCATTTTTATAAATGACCTGGATGTGGGCTTAGAAGGGTGGATTAATAAATTTACGGACGACTCTAAGGTCGCTGGAGTTGTGGATAATGATGAAGGATGTAGTAGGTTGCAGAGAGACATAGATAGGCTGCAGAGCTGGGCTGAGAGGTGGCAAATGGAGTTTAATGTGGACAAGTGTGAGGTGATATACTTTGGATAGAGTAATCAAAATGCAAAGTACTGGGCTAATGGTAAGATTCTTGGGAGTGCAGATGAGCAGAGAGATCTCAGTGTCCACGTACACAGATTCCTGAAAGTTGCCACCCAGATTGACAGGGTTGTTAAGAAGGTATACAGTGTTTTGGCCTTTATTAATAGAGGGATTGAGTTCTGGAGTCACGAGGTTATACTGCAGCTGTACAAAGCTCTGGTACGGCCACACTTGGAGTATTGTGTACAGTTCTGGTCACCACATTATAAGAAGGATGTGGAAGCTTTGGAAAGGGTGCAGAGGAGATTTACTAGGATGTTGCCTGGTTTGGAAGGAATGTCTTACGAGGAAAGGCTGAGGGCCTTGAGGCTGTTTTCATTAGAGTGAAGAAGGTTGAGAGGTGACTTAATAGAGACATACAAGATAATCAGAGGGTTAGATAGAGTGGACAGGGAGAGCCTTTTTCTAAGTATGGGAACGGCAAACACGAGGGGACACAACTTTAAAGTGAGGGGAGATAGCTGTAAGACAGATGTCAGAGGTAGTTTCTTTACTCAGAGAGTAGGAAGGGTATGGAATGCTTTGCCTGCAACGGTAGTAGATTCGCCAAGTTAACTGCATTTAAGTCGTTATTGGACAGGCATATGGATGTACATGGAATAGTGTAGGTGAGATGGGCTTCAGATTCGTAAGACAGGGCGGCGCAACATCGAGGGCTGAAGGGCCGGTACTGCGCTGGAATGTTCTATGTAATTCAAGCCTGCACTAAATCACACCAATGGATTCCAAATCCATTACCTTAACCACTCGGCCATAACTACAGGTTAGTCATGTTGTTGTATTCTTTTGAATAATCAAATAAGAAATCAAACCAGATTAGACAACATTACCAGGAAGTAGTCTCTTAAAGAAACACTGGACAAAGCCAAATCCACAAATTAAACTTAAAATTTAAAACTAGTTGTAGGAGGAGCACCCTGCCTTTCAGTCAGGAAAGACTCAAGTGTATCAACAGAAATCACACACCCCCTCTCCAGGGGAAAATCCCTAACTGTTAGTGCTTGAATTTGTCTATTAATTGCAGTTTGAAACACTGTTAAACATTTACTTAAGCATGTCTCACAACCTCCAAGTATTTTGCTACTGAATGAATGATGAAAAACTAGTTTTGAAAAAAGTAGTTTTGAAGTGTAGCTGTAAGGTAGGGAACAACAGAGGCCAAATTGCTCACCTCAAGCTCCCACAAACAGCATTGTGACAATGCTTTTCTTTGAAGTGGTGCCATGGGAACTTTTATGACCAAGTATGAGGGCAGACAGGTCCTCAGTTTAACAAACAACAGCATCTCCAACAGAGCTATAGTTAAGCCTCAGCTTTGTCTGAATGTAGCATCTGGATCAGGAGGTGAACCAACAGCTTTCATACTAAAAGGTAAGGTGATAAAACACGGTGTCTTGTACATCCAACACTCATGATGTATGTTTATTCCTAATTACTATTCCTATTACTCATGAACAGAAATAATTATAAATGGGGAATAAATGGTATCAACGTGGGAATGAGATTGCTGATATTAAAAGTACAGCCAACACTGAGTTATAAGACACAGGATCTAAACAAATATGGTACTAACAGAAGCTGGCCCTTCATGGTTTCAGAAGAACTGACTTCAGATATGCTGTTTCTCACATGTTCCCATTATTTCTGTCCAGATATGGCTGCTGTAAATTAGTAATAGATTAACTCAAATTTGCAATATTTGCTACAGTTGCCTGTAACCATAGTTATTGCTAAAGTCCTATCTCTGTGATATCAAAGATAGGAAATAATTGCATGTCATTGCTTGTCAATGACTCAACTTATTTTAGTACCGGTCTGTGGTTGGCACATACAAACATTATTCTGTTACAAAAGGAACTAAGGTCAAATGCCAAACTTCCAACAGAGTTAGAAAAGAGAAATTAGAAATATGCTACATATTACAAAGTGTAATAGAAGTTTTGAACTCTCTTCCATAAATGACAGTTGATGCACGATCACTTATTAATTCTAAATCTGAGATAGATAATTTTTTGTTAAGCAAAGATATTAAAATATATGGAGTTAGGCTACGGATCAGCCATGATCTCATTGAATGATAGAACAGGCTTAGGGGCTGAATGGTCTACTCCTGTTCTTATGTCCAATGATTCTATGTCAACAGCACCTCCAACATAGTAACAAAAAAAAACCCCTCCCTTACTCATGGCAGTATAATCTGACAAACTACAGAAGGTTAAATTAGGACAGGTGATTAAAAGCTCACCACAGTGGTAGCTGTACCATCTACAAATGCACTGCGCAAATAATCAAGACCCCTTTAATAACACCTCCTAAATCTGCTATCTCTACCACAGGAGATGCGTGGTAACGCCAACACTTGCAAGTTCCCTTCAGGTTGCACACCTGATTTGAAGCTTTATGGCCGTTCTTTCACTGTGGTGGGTCAAAATGCTGAAATTCCCTAACAGCACCATGGGTGAATTTACACCCCAAGGATGGTAGCAGTTCAAGAAAGCAGTTGAAAAGATTTACAAAGATGTTGCCAGGGTTGGAAGATTTGAGCTATAGGGAGAGGCTGAATAGACTGGGCCTGTTTACCCTGGAGCATTAGAAGCTGAGGGGTGACCTCATAGAAGTTTATAAAATCATGAGGGGCATGGATAGGATAAATACATAAAGTCTTTTCCCGGGGGTGGGTGAGTCCAGAACTAGAGGGCATGGTTTAGGGTGAGAAAGGAAAGATACAAAAGTGACTTAAGGGGCAACTTTTTCATGCAGAAGTGCTGGCAAATGAGACTAGATTAGATTAGGATATCTGGTCAGCATGGATTAGTTGGACCGAAGGGTCTGTTTCTATGCTGTACTTCTCTATGACTCTACGACCTCCAGGGCAATTAGAGATGAGTACAGATGTTACCTCAACTTAGAGATGTCCACATCTCCTAAAAGAACATTTTAGAAATCTGATGAACAGGTGTAAAAATATCTGGCTAGGTTGTCTAAATCATTGCATGCCATCAGTTGGGATGATGAGCAGTCATGCTGTAAGTCCTGGTACAACTCCTTATATGACCTTGCTTGTCCTGTTTTAGTTAATGTGATAGAAAGTCTGTAGGTCAGAGTTCACCTCAGTAAAAGAGCTAATGAAATTTGACAAAATAATCCCCTTTGTTTATTAAAGGTTCTTAGAGATTAAGTGCACAAATAGATAAATGACATACCAGATGTCAATCACTTCCAACCAGAGGACAGCAAATATTTGCAGTGGTGAAATTGTAAAATAAGATTTGTCATCTCCTTGTTACACACAGTCAGCAGTGACATTATCCTGACCTTTAGAGAGAAGGACTGTTATGGGAAAAAAGCATTTTTTTAAAAATCCCAAACTTCATATTAAGTTTGATAGATTAGCAACCATTCACCTGAAATGTTAAATCAAGGTCTCTACTACCTATCTGCTAAATCAGATGTTAAAATGAGTCCATGATATGCATTTGAAGGAGAACAAAGATGTTTCTCCCTAGTGTCCTGGTCAAGATGTTTTCCCTCAACCAATGCTATTAAAACAGACTAACTAGTCATTTCATGCAATAATATTTGTGGACCTTGCTGTGTGCAAATTGGCTGTAAAGCTGAAGTTCAATTAAACAACAATTAAGTTCATTAGGTTCGAAATAATTTAGGGTATCCCAATGACACAAACAACTATTTGGTTGCAAATCTTTTAATGGAAGAATAATTTAGAAATAGATGAGCATAGAAACCATAACAGAGAAAGGCTTTTTGGCCCATCAGTTTCAATGAAATTGGTGCTACATTTTCAATGCTTCTGAACATAAGGAATGGGAGCAGTTTGGTCCTTCGAGCCTGCTGTGCCCTTTCAATTTGATCATCTGCTTTGACCCCGACTTCCTGTACTATCCCTATATCTTAAAACAATGGATAATGCAAGTGGACACAGCCTTAATGTCGCTTCTCCAGAAAGGCAATGCTGCATGACCTGAGCACTGTACCAACATGATAAACTTGATAATTGATTCAACTCTGACACTGACAGCTTGAATTTCTCAGAGAGGAGAGTGCATCACTCTGCTAAGCTGTCACTCTGACAATGATATTACCTAATTAACAAATAATTCCTTGTTAGGACAGAACTGAAACATTGCTCAAAAGAGACATAGTTTCTGTTCATTCCTATTTGCCCTTGAGAAGGTGATGATGAGTCACTTTCTTAACCTACTGCAATCCATGTGGGACAGGTTGACCCACAGTGACATGAAGGAGAGAGGTTTGGATTTGGATGCTGCTGCACTTAAGGACAACGATATTGTTTTCAATCAGGACAGTGTGTGGTTTGGAGGAGAATGTGCAGATCTCGGTCTTACAAATATGTCTCTTGTCCTTGTGCTCTAGGTAGTGGGTTTGGGAAGGTGCTGCTCGAGGCAGTTGGGAAGAGTTGCTGAGTTTGTTCAGTGTTTGCATGTGTTTTCATTCTTTCATGGGACATGATCATCACTGAAAGGCCAATATTTGTTGCCCATCTGTAAATGTTCTTGAACTAAGTGGTTCACTAAGCCACTTCAGAGGTGTGTGTGGATCCATTACTGTAGATCTAGAGTTACACAAGGGCCACACCAAGCAAGGATACCATTGAACGTCATCATTAACAATCAGTGGCAGATTATGGAATTCCAGATTCTTTTTAGGAATCACTATGTTTATTAATTACTTAAATAAAAGGTGTGGATGCTTGAAATCTGAACTAAAAACAGAAAACTCTGGTTATACTGAGCAGATCTGGCAGCAGTGTCTGTGCAAAGAGAAACAGAGTTAATGTTTCCAGAACAGGGACTCTGCTTTTCTGAACAGTCACATTGGACACGAAATGTCAACTCGGTCTCTCTCTTCACAGATGCTGCTATCAGACCTGATGAGTTTCTCCAGCAACTTTTTGAACAAATCAATTAATTGCATTTTTAAAAACTGTTTCACAGGATGTGGGGGTTGCCAACTAGGTGAGCATTTATTGCCCAGAAGGAAAAACCAGGAAAGTTTGTTTTGTATACCTTACAACAGTGCACCAGTGTGACTGGTGTGTTCATTTCCAAATATTACTGCTTAATCATTCTGGGTGCCCACTCCTAGCTGCCCTTGAGAAGATGGTGGTAAGCAATGTTCTCCCTAAGCTGCCTTGAGAAGATGATGGTAAGCAATGTTCTCCCTTAGCTACACTGCACACACGATGATTGGCGTCATTCACAGCATTGAACTTTGGAAGTTTCTGCTACACGCCAGTCTTGGACGTCAGAGTAGAAGAAAAAATAATTGCAGAAACTTAGGTGGTGAGCTACCTTCTTCGAATTCTGCAGTCCATTTCTTTTACTGTTCATTGAAATGGCAAAACCTCTCAGATCGTTAGCGTGAACTTCTGGAAGGCTCATCTGGTGACGTTAGCCCTGTGCCTCCATCTATATTTATGCTCAAAACATCAATCCTTCTGCTCCTTGGATGCTCCCTGACCTGCTGTGCTTTTCCAGCAACACACTCTCAACACTGTAGTCAATCATCCCCAGGATAGTCATTGCTATTATAAAAGGAGTAGTGAGATGCCTACCTCTTTAAGAGCAGCATTAAGGGTGCCTCTTCCTTTAAGAGTAGCAGTAAGGGTGCCTGTCCCTTTAAGAGTAGCAGCCACAGTGCCTACTGTGCAAGACAAGTGAGAGTACCTACCTCTTTGAGAACTGTCATGAAGATGCCTACTCCTGACAGGATTTAGAGGTGCCGGTGTTGGACTGGGGTGTACAAAGTTAAAAATCACACAACACCAGGTTATAGTCCAACAGGTTTAATTGGAAGCACACTAGCTTTCGGGTGAAGGAGCGTCGCTCCGAAAGCTAGTGTGCTTCCAATTAAACCTAAAAATCACAAAACGTTGTACACCCCAGTCCAACACCGGCATCTCCAATCATGTCCAATTAAACCTGTTGGACTATAACCTGGTGTTGTGTGATTTTTAACTTTGTACTCCTGACAGAGCAGCTGTGAAGCTGTCTACTTCTTTAAGAGCAGCAATGAGGCGATGACACTAAATGTGGCGTGAAGATGCCTACTCTTTAACAGCAGCAGTGTGTGTGCCTGTCCCTTTAACAGTAGCAGTGAAGGTCCCTCCTCCTCGAAGAGCAGTGAGGGCACCTGCTCCTCTAAGAGCAGCAGTAGTGCCGGGCTTTTTTATAACAATGAAGGTGCTTACTCCTTTTACAGCAGCAGTGAAGGTGTCTGCCTCGTTCACAGCAGCACTGAGCGTGCCTGCTCCTTTAAGTGCAGCAATGGTGCCTGATCTTTGCGAGCGTGCCTGGCCCTTTAACAGCAGCAGCAAAGGTGTATATTTCTTTAAGAGCAGAAGCGGGAGCGCCTGGCCCTTTAACAGCAGCAGCAAAGGTATATATTTCTTTAAGAGCAGAAGCGGGAGCGCCTGGCCCTTTAACAGCAGCAGCGAAGGTGTCTGCCCCTTTAAGAGCCAGCGCCACCTGTCGGCGGGAGGAGAGAAGTTGAAGTCGGATCCAAGATGGCGGCGCCGCCGGAGGAGGAGAGTTTGGAGTCGAGACTGAGTGAGTGTGAGCGGCAGAAAATAAAACACCCGCCGCACAGACTGACAATAAATAAACACGTTTATTTTCGGGGGCTGGGGTAGGACACAGACTGGCATTGGGCCGCTTTTATATTTTTCTCGTGAAAATTAAACGCGGGGCCCACAACCTTGTAGAACTCGCCTCAGAACATTCTAGAAGGCAGATTTCGGCTCATGGAGGGTGGGTACATCTCCAGAAGCGGAGATTTAAAACGTGCTTTGAAGCTTCACTCTTTTAAAAATGTCCTTTTTATTTTTGTGCCCGCGGCAGCAATTGTTGGTTGTTTTGAGTGGATTTGGAAGGACTAGGGGGTGGGGAAAGGGGCCGGAAGTGATGATGATTGACATGTTCATCGACCAATAGCCGGCCAGTTGGCTTTGCGTCATCCGCCAATCAAGGAACCGCTGGGCGGGACTTCCGCTCCTGTGTCTTTATGAATGGATCTGGCTTCAGTCGCACTTTACCTCTAGTATCTGGAGCTGGCTCTAAATCTGTCTGTCTTTATATTGACAGTCATGAGCTTAGGTTCAAGACAGGCTGTCACCAGACTTCAGCTTCTTTATACTGCATCAAGACTCAACATTATGTTTTTATCAGATGAAAGTGAGGACTGTAGATGTTGGAGAGTCAGAGTCAAAAAATGTGGTGTTGGAAAAAGGCAGCAAGTCACAAGCATCTGTGGAACAGGAGAGTTGACATTTCAGGCATATACCCTTCATCAGGAATGTCGACTCTCCTGTCCTTGGATTAGATTAGATTAGATTACTTGCAGTGTGGAAACAGGCCCTTCGGCCCAACAAGTCCACACCGCCCCACCGAAGCGTAACCCACCCATACCCCTACATCTACATTTACCCCTTACCTAACACTATGGGCAATTTAGCATAGCCAATTCACCTGGTAATTTAGCATGGCCAATTCACCTGGCAATTTAGCACGGCCAATTCACCTGGCCTGCACATCTTTGGACTGTGGGAGGAAACCGGAGCACCCCCGGAGGAAACCCACGCAGACACGGGGAGAACGTGCAAACTCCACACAGTCAGTCGCCTGAGGCGGGAATTGAACCTGGGTCTCAGGCGCTGTGAGGCAGCAGTGCTAACCACTGTGCCACCGTGCCGCCCACTGTGCTGCCCACGGATGCTGCCTGACCTGCTGTACTTTTCCAGAGTGATAATTTTCGGCTATATTTTGCCACACTACCAGAATGATGTGGATGCTTTTGGAGTGGATACATAGAAGGTTTACCAGGATTTTGCTTGGTATGTGGGATTTTACCTCTGAAGAAAAGTTGGAAAGACGGTTTGTTTTCACTGGTGTGCAGGAGGTTGAGGGGTGACCTGATGGAAGTTTATAGGATTGTGAATGGCATGGTTAGAGTGGAAAGTGTGAGTTGTTTTCCCAGGGTCAAGGGGTCAATTACGAGATGACACAGGTTCAAGATGCTGGACTGGGGCTGGGTACGGGGTTTAAAAGAGATGTGCGAGTCAAGTTTTTTTCACTCAAAAGCGTGGTAAGTGCCTGGAATGTGCTGCCAGAGGTGGAAGCAGACCCAACAGCAATATTCAAGAAGCACCTTGACAAATACATGAATAGGAAAGGAATAAAGGGATACAGATAAGTGAAGACAGTTTTAATATGGAAGGGTAAAATGTGTCAATGCTGACTTGGAAGACCTGTTCCTGTGCTGCATTGTTCCTGGTTTGTTTGTATATGATCAGACATCCTTACAGTTATGTGATGGTCTTAGTATCGTACAGCATACAAACAGCTCCTTTGGCCCACATGTCTCTGCTGACCCGCAAGCACCAAGCTATGCTATTCCCATTTACCTCCACTTGGTTCATAGCCTACTACACCTTGGGGATGGGCCAGGAAAGTAGGCTTGAGTTATTGGATGAGCCACAATCCTGTAAAGTGGCAGAACAGGCTGAAGGGGCTGAAGGGCTTACTTCTGTTTCTCATGGTCACATGCTCTTGTGTTTTTGGAAGACTGCACTTAGTCCTCATTATCTAAGGACATAAGGAGCAGAATAGGCAATTCGGTCCCTTAAGTATGCTCTGCTGTCCAGTACCATCATGGGCTGGTCTTATCTCTGTCTCAACTTCACTTTCCTGCTTGCTTCCTAGAGCCCTTCAATGCATTACTCATTAAAAATCTGTCTGCCTCTTCCTCAAATTTACTCTCCTGCTGCAGTCTGATGATGAATTCCACAGATTTACTGACCCTTTGAGAGAAGCAATTTTTCCTCCTCTGTTTTAAATTTATCAGCCCTTACCTTGAAGTATGACCTCATTTCTAGGTTGTCCCACAAGGGGAAATCTCCCCTCTACATCTCCTTTGTTAATTCCTTTCAGCACCTTTGTATTCTTCAATTAGATCTGCTCTCATTCTTAACTCTAGTGAGTGTAGGCCTAAGCTGTTCAATCTCTCATCATAAAATAAATCCCTTACCTCTATAATTAATCTCGTGAATCACCTTTGAACTCCCTTGAATTCAACTACGTCCTTCATGAAGGGGACCAGAACTGTACAAAATACTCCATCCATGGTCTCACTAAAGCCTTGGACAGGTGCAGCAATACTTCCCCACTTCTATACTCTATTCCTTTAGAAGCAAATGCCAAAATTCAAATTGTCTTCCTTTATTACGTGCTGTACCTGCATATAGCTTTGTGATTCATACCCGAGGACACCCAGGTGTCTCTGCACTGAAGCACTCTGCAGTTTCTCAGCTGGTGATTTGCCTCTCGGTTCTCCCCACCAATTTGTTCCCGTGGATCTGCGTGGTTGGTCTAATTTTTATCCTCATTGTTTTGTCCAGTTGTCTTCAGTAAACATTGCATGGTTCTTTGTGGTATGCAGGAGAGGTATCCGCATTATATTTTTACCTGCGGGAAGCCCCATCCCTCTCAGATAATGAGGAGTGAGTATATTCCATGAGCTCTAACTCTGATGCTTGTCAGTCCACCCCACTAGTTACTTTCCATGTGTTTATAACACATTATTGTGGCTGAATTTCAGCTTCTGCCTCACTATCACTTTCTCCTTAACTCTTCCCCAGCAAAGAGCAGCTCTAACATCACTAGGATGCTACATGATCCTGAAGCCCTTGTTCAACAATTTGACATGTTTTATGCATTGTGGACCAGGGAATGGTGCTTTTACAAGAGATCGGCCCATTTCTGTGTACTCGGGCTGCCTTGTACATGAGCTGTAGGTTTCTCACTAAAAGTCTACCTATAGTTGTTTGGTCATTTAGAACTTGAGTATTGCTGAACAAAAAGGTGTTTTGTCAAAGCTTCTTCCTTGCATTCATTGTTTGTAAGAAATACAAAGAGGGAGCAACTGCATTTATGTTACACCTTTCATATGTGTTAAGTGTTATTTTCTTTGGTATTTCTTATGAATTGTCCTGATGAGTGCAAAATAAAGATCTTCAACAAAATGTAATGAGTGCAAAAGTAAACCTTTACCCCTCTCAGTTCCAAGGAAGAGTCATGTTGGGCTCATATATTAATTCTGTTTCTCTTTCCATAAATGTTGCTAGAGCTGCTGAGTTTCTCCAGGACTTTGTTTTCATCCCTATCCCTCTCTATTCATTGGATCCATATTTGTGGCAACCAGCCTTAATTTGTGAACTCTGGGGTATGATGTGTAGTTTTGATCCTTCTGCTTAAGGAGAGATTCTTGCATTGGAGGCAGCTCACTTGACACATTCCTGTGATGAGGATGTCTGGTGTTGAAAGTTTGGATCTATACTCATTGAAGTTTGGGAGAGTGAGAAGCTATCTTCTTAACGTCAGATTCTGAGGAGGCTTGACAGTAGATGTTGCAAGGTTGTTTTCCTTTTTATGAGGGGATCTTAGAGCTAAGGCCGCAGTTTCAAAATAAAAAGTTTCCCATTTAAGGTGGTGATGAGGAAACAATTCTGCTTTCAGACAATCAGTCTTTGCAGTTCTGACCTCCCAGAGAGCATTGGAGGCTGGTTGATTGAATACATTCCAGTCTGAGCTAGATAAATGTTCTGATTGACAAGGGAACCAAGAGTAATGAGGGACAGGCAGGAAAGTGGAGTTAAAGTTCTGTCAGATTAGCCACAATATTATTGACTGTTTGTGCAGGCTCAATGGGCTGAATGGCCTCTATTTCTTATGTTTTGTCTTTACCCATTTGCGATACTCCATAAAACATATTGCTGTGACCAAGCTACTGGCCACTTGCCCTTGAACCTATTTTGTGTTGTGTAATGGCAAATTCTGCTTCAAAATATTTCTGTGAAGTGCCTTAGGGTTATTTACTTTAAGGGAGCTGATTACATGCACTCCTTTTTGAAATGCAAAGTTCTAGATTTAAACCCTGTTCAAGGGTTTGACAACTAAATTAAGACCAAATTTTCAGTGTAGTGCCAAGAGATACTGCTAGATGTGCTGACTTTCAAATAAGACTTTGAACCAAGGTCCTTACAGGTGCTTGTGTTGAAATGAATTATCCATGGCACTATTTCAAAGAGGAGCAGGAGAAGTACCACAAGTGGCCTGGCCAATACGTATCAATCAATCAGCATTTTAAAAAAAACATGTTTGATCATTATCACTGCTAGCTGTGGGAGCCTGCTGTGCAAACTTGCAGCTGTGTTTAATACATTACAACTGTGTCTACGCATGAAAACGTGTGGAATTTACTGTAAAGCACTTTGAAATATCTTGTGAAAAGTACTTTATTAATAGTGTTGCTTTCTAACTGCATGTTAAAATTAAAAGGGAACTTCAAGTTGTCACCATCTTATCATTTCAAACCATACAGTTTTAATAGCTATTAAAACACAGGGTCTAATAGAGGAATAAATGGGTAATTCATTTGTATTTATTTCTTTGTAGATCAAACTGCATACTCCTTGGGTTATTTGTTGTAGGCAGAATACAGGTCATACTTAACCAGCCCCCATGCACAAAACCCAAACAAAACATCTGCTGTTCAATGTGTTTTTCAGATGACAGCTCTTTCTGAACAATCCAGAATGCACCAATAACCGCACTGACAACCAATTTTAGATAATCTGTGAAGCCAGTAACACAATTCTCTAGAAACTGTATGCACTCATGGTCCTCTCATAGAAAACATGGACATTATCAGACAGGGAATGGCCGCAATCACCTTGTTTGTCTTCTATCATAAATTTTAAAAATGACAAGCTGGAAATACTCAGCAAGTCAGGAAGCACGTATGGAGAGTAAAACTGTTAATCTGTCAAGTTAATGATCTTTGATCAGCATTCCCATCTCAATGATTATGTTGTAATGCCAATGGATCATTTGATTTAATACTTTAATCTGGGCTGCTGCGGCTGAATAGACTCTTCATTTATAATTCATCTCTTGCATGATTAAAACTGTATAAAACAGTCAAACAAAACTTGACAACATACCACACAAGGAGATATTAGGGTAGGAATTTCGGAGGTCTGTAGATGCCTGAAAGTGGCAACACTGATGGATAAAGTGGTCAAGAAGGCATACAGCATTCACTCCTTCAACTGGGGCATCGAATGTAAAAGTTAGTAAGTTATGTTACAGCTGTACAGAACTTTACTTAGGCCACTTTTGAAATGTTGCATGCAGTTCTTGTAGCCACACAATTAGAAGGATGTGGTTGCTTTGGAAAGGGTGCAGAAAATGTTTGCCAGGAGGCTACCTGGTCTGGAAGGCTTTAGTTATGAGGAGAGATTTGATAAACTCAAATTATCTTTCCAGTGAAAACAGAGGCTGAGGGATGACCTGATACATGTCTACAAAATGAGAGGCATAGGTAGAGGCTTTTTCCCAGGATGAAAAGGTCAACTACCAGAGGGCATAGGCTCAAGTGAAGGGGGAGAGGGTAATGGGTGCCTGAAATGCATTGCCAGTGTAGGTGGTGGAAGCAAGCACATTAACAACATTTAAGGCGTATCTTGATAAACACATGAATGGGGGTGAACAGAGTGATAGGAACTGCAAATGGGAAATAGTGGGTCTAAATAAGGATTAGGAATCGAAGGGCTTGCTCCCATGCAGTATTGTATTGTACTACTGAGACCTGTAGGACCTGAAGACATAGCTGTGAATGGAAGACCAAGTAAAGTCAAAATGTTGAAGAGTCTAAAATTGTAATGTAGAGAGATCTGAATTGTCATAAGGTTAGGAAGGGGCAAGGCCAAAAATGGATTTATAAATGAAGATTTTAAGTTTAGAAATATTGTCATCTGGTGGCCCATATAGGTCAGTGAGTGTAGGGATGTTGGATGAACAGGACTTATTACAAATCAGGGTGTGGCTTGTAGGCTTTCAGAAACCTGCAGTCCAGCAGCAAGAGTTTTTACTAGGTTGCATTTGGAAGCAAATCTTTTTTTCCTTGAGTGATTTTTGCTGCCACAGTCACATATGTTCCTCGACTCTGAAATGCCTAAATATGTTCAGCTAAAGATTTGAGTGACAAATTGGTGACAAATCTGTGGCTTTTATTGGAGATGATTTTTCAATGCTGGTGTTGCAGGGCATATGAAATAGTGTCTCTAATATTAGTGATGCAACTGCACTGGTGGAAAGTGTGTATTAGAGTATATAGGATTAATTGTATTTACTAATAATATTTGTGAAAGAGGAGTGGATGTTGGGAAGATGTTTCCATTGGTAGGACTAGGACCTGAGGACAGTCTTCGAGTAAAGGGAAGACCTTTTAGAACAGATAAAAAGGAAAATCTGTGGAATTCACTGCTACAGAAAGCTGTGGAGGCCAGGTCATTGAGTCTGTTTAAGACGGAGCTAGACAGGTTCTTGATTGTCAACAGGATCAAGGGTTATGCGTATAATGGGATTTAGAAGCTTATCAGCCATGATTTGAATCTGCTCTGCCAATCAATGGGCTTAATTTCTGCTCCTATGTCTTATGGTCTTAATTTTATAATACATGGACAGGAAGGATTTATTGCCCATGGAGGCAGTACAGTGTAGGTTTATAAGAATGATACCTGGGCTTCAGGGTTGAGCTATGAGGAGTGATTTATATAAATTAAACCTGTTTTCTTTAGAATTTAGAAAGTTAAGAGTTGATCTGACTGAAGTCTTTAAGAAAATACAGGGTAGGTAAAGATAAACTATTTCCATTAGTTGAGGATTCTCGTACTAGGGCAGAGTCTAAAAATTAGAAGCAAGCGCTTCAGGAGAGATGTTAGTAAGCACTTCTACACATAAGGATGGTAAAGGTTTGGAACACTCTTCCACAAGTGGCAGTTGACACTAAATCATAAGTTTAAATCTTTTTTTTAAGCCATCGTGTTAAGGGATATTCAAAGGACTGAATAGCCTACTCCTATTCCTATCTTCCCAGAATAAGGAAATCTTGCTGTGATTGTCCAGGGATGATGAGAAGTTAAAATAAGAGTGATGAGATTACAGAAATAGTTTGTCAAGAATGGGGTGTGACTTGGGAAAGTGTATTTCGAGCAGGAGTGACATTGGATTAGCTACATGTCTGTAATTTGTGCGAGGAGCAAATTGACATGGTAATTTAGGAATGTTTTAAAAGAAATATATTACTAGCTCTTAGTGTTTTATCTGGGTGTCAGAAAATGAGCAGCTTAGAGCCAGCCCCACATATAATATATTGCAAAATCTGGCTGTTATCCTGGCAGTAGAATCCTAGAGCTATTTAGTTTTATTTTGGGTGTACATTTTTGAACTTAGTTATGTGAATTCTGAAAGCATGATCTTGAAAGTCAACCTTCTTGAGTCTAAACTAAATTATGCTAAGGTAAAATTGAATGACTATCCAAATGCAATAAAGCTATGTTTTGTAGATCAGATTACTAAGCTAGATGATGATGTAATTACACTGCATGTTCAGCATTGGTGCAAAGTGGCTTCTAAACAAAAGTGCCAAGGCTTGAGTTTACTCCAAAGTACTGCAGTCAGGTCAGGCCCTCCTCTGGATTTAGGCTCAGTTTACACTAAAACTGCAGTGTGTAGTACAAAACAAAACTATTTCACAACATTGCTGCAGTAGTAATTTGATTGTAACCTGTCAGTAAACAAGTTTTAAGGTGATGTTACATAGCGTCAATGCTATGTAAGTAATGTATCCCAATGCTCAGATGTTTCAATGTCTGGCAACAAGTTTTTGGTAGTATTATATGTGGAAGACCAAAACTTTACTGGCTGTTGGTATTCTCGAAGGTTTCAGTCACTAAATGACGCAATACTGGATTGCCTTGTAAATTCAATGTGTGAGAATGGCTTAACTTTGTGTAGAATAACATGCCTTTGACGAGAGGCTGGATTTAAGAAAGGACCATAACTCAAGAAACAGAAGTTTATTATAGAGTTTTGAGAAGTTTATTATGAGGTTTTTCAGTGAATCCCAGAATGACATGTCAATTCAGGTGCCTTGTGCCATTCATGATTCATCTTGTTGCTATTATTATGATTAGTTGAATAGGACATTTCCCTCTTGCATGTTGAGACTAATGGTTTGAGGCAAGTTGAAGTTGGTGAGCCTCAAGTACGTTGGGTTTGCATCCTTGTTCCTCCTATTGTGCTTTCTTTACTTTTGAAAAAAATATTGGGGAAACTTTAAGTCGCAATTTTTAAAGTTTTCGGTTAATGACTGTGTGTACATAAAAGGACCACTTATCAGTTCACTTTGAAGAAATATGCTTTTGAGATGACCTGATGATAGTAGCCCAAAATAGCATTCAGCTGACTTACAGTTAAAATCCCTGTGGGATCTCCATAGCAGATCACTCCTGTAAAGTGGCGCAGCTCACTTAGTGTAAACGTGGAAAAAAATGTTTTTGTACACATCGCTGAAACGTCTAAACCAGCTGATCCTATTTCCCCTGAGATAAGCTTTGTCTTGTCCCATGAGTATCTACAGTGTTGCAGTAGTGCTGCTTATGAGCTGTATGACATTGGTTATTGTCCAAACAGCAATTTCCATAAATTAAACCTTACTATCATATGTAGAAATTTGCATCTGCCTCTGAACTTTTAATTTAGTTTTCTGTTTATTATTGCAGTACAAAATTTGAGTATAGCTAAAAGGATGTGTTGTCAAAAATGTTAATCTTGCATTCATCAGGACAAGTGCAATAATGCCAAATTTCAATTGATTGCAATAATTTATTCTACAGAAGGAACAAGGTGCTGATTGACAAGTAAACTTCTAGCTGAGGCATTGCCTTGGAGAAAGTAGCATTAACCTGTAAGCTTCCTAAACTCTCTAACTCAAATTAACATTTACTTTTCTTATGAAGCCAGTTATGTTACAGTTGCATCAGCAAGAGGACTGATAAAAACAAGTGTGAACTGAAGATAAACCTCTTACTGCTGTGACCAAAAGCTGTATGTGAAGTAGAGATTAGGAACATTTAGAAGTTATCTTTATAGTTCTTACACCCATTCAGCCAGTGGAAACTAATGGACATCTTCGTATACTTGCATTCATTTTACAAAAAGGCAGTTGAGAATTGGAGGTCTATAGAACAGTTGGAGCACAGAAGAACATTATTTGGCCTGTTGTGTCTGTGCTGGTTCTCTAAAGGTATGGTTTATCTTGTGCGATTTGCCTGCTGTTTTCCTATAGACCTCCATTTTTCCTTTTTTTTTGTTTCTTTTCAGGTAACACACAGATGATGGAAATATGATTTCTGAACTCTGGATATATTTTCTTTAAATCTTTTAAGATCCCAGCTAGTGGTAATAGTGGGGAGATCCGATCCCAGAATGAAACGTGATTTTATTTGTAATTTGGAAGTGGTTTTGCACACATACTGAATTTTTTTTTCACATCATAAAATAACTGACAATATTTTTTTCAATCTATTAACCATGTTTTCCAATTGATTTAATTTATTTGAAGCGATTGGAGCCAGGCGATCATGACTGAGATCCTTGATTGGCCCAGGTTAATGACCCCAATCAGGAAGCCCTGCTGAGCAATTTAAGCAGGAGGGGGCCCTTCATGGCACAGTGGTAGTGTCTCTGCCCCTGGAACCGGAGGCCTGGGTTCAAGTCCCACCCACTCCAGAGGGCTGTAATAATGTTTCTGAACAGGTTGATTAGAAAAATAATTTAAACAATAAAAAATATAACGGGAGATTCAGAATCTCCTCAGTTCAGACTCTGACTCCGAATCGGCTGGCCACAACCAGTTTACTGTGCACAAGTAAATAAAGGATGACTTGGTGATGGGATCTTAGCCTCTGTGCAGTTATTTTAATGTCAAACGCCCATTAAGGGAAGTACAATCATCAAAGGTGAGGGGTAGTGGGCAAACCTGGACATTTTATTTTAGCAATTTGGTTGCTATGGTGGCCTGTCACTAAACATTATTTATGAGGCTGCCAATGTACTTTTAATAAAAGAACATTATCACAGAATCCCTACAGTGTGGAAGCAGGCCCTTCAGCCCAACAAGTACACACCGACCCTCAGAAGAGTAACCCACCCAGATCCATTCCCCTCGCCTATTGACTGACTAATGCCCCTAACCTACACATCCCTGAACACTGTGGGCAATTTCCCATGGCTAATTCGCCAAACCTGTACATTTTTTGGATTATGGGAGGAAACCGGAGCACCCGGAAGAAACTCTCACAGACAAGGGGAGAATGTGCAAGCTCCACACAGACAATTGAGCTCACGTCTCTGGTGCTGTTGAGGTAGCAGTTCTAACAATGAGCCACCGTGTCATCCCATTACGCACACACAAGCTTATAAAGATTAGTTTATTACATTTTTTAAATGTAGAAAGACTATTTGTTAAGGTCTTAACATAAAACAAAGAAAAGGAAGATTGAACCCTATTCCAAGTGATATCCTTTGCAGGCATTCAACTTCTTTATGATACCACTCTTATTTTCATTTTAAAATTTCTTACTGAACTCACAAGCATTTCCCTTCAGTGACTTTCTGAACATTGACAGAGATAGAGATTTTCTCTAATGCTGTCTGTCCCCCTCTGAGGCACTCATCCATCCAAGCTAACACACTGATTTCTTTTTCATTGAACTCTAAGAAATAAACTACTGGGGACTACCAGACAGCACATCTACTAGAATGGAGCTTTCCTTCTGAACTGCCATCTGTGTCTGGTCTCTGACCATCTACTACTGTTGGTCATAAAAGCTCAAGTTAACCTTAAGCAGCAATTATCTCTCCAGGTAGCTTGTTGAGTCATTTAACTTGTCATGTGACTTCTTTAAAATGCTGTCCACAACTCACTGGTCCAAATGACATTTTTAAAAAAGCAGTTCAGTCTTCACAGCACTGAAAACCAAAATAATTTACAATCCAGATTATATGATGAACCTTCTTCACAATAGATGCAGCATTGCAAAGCTCTCCAATATCTTAGAAACCACTGCTCAGAATTATTGACACTGTAGATATCATAAAGTTCAACACATTAGATTAAACACATCATGAAAGGCAACAATGCAATTGTGACTTCAAAGTAGAATTAGACATTAGCAAAAATAAGAACTGTAGTCCTGTGTGAGTTATGCACCATAATCTCTTGTGTTCATTGGAGCGGTTCCAAATGACATAGGTGAGAGAACCTCCCCACAAAGGTACACATAAGCGCGCACCCAATATGCCCAACACACACCCCCTCAAAGCGTAAACATGCCTGTCGGAATTAATTCACCCATGTATGAGTGAGGAGACACTCAGCTAGCTCATTGGTTGATGTGATGGACAGATTCCGTAAAACTATGTTCTTGGAAAATTATTTTCCAGAGACTGTAGAGTCAGTCGAAGATCACTGAGGAAATCAGGGAAGTTTAGAGTGAGAAAACCTAGATGGATTATGAACCTGGCCTGTTTCACAGATCACAAATTGTGCATGGTGTGAAAACCCATATGCAGCATGTTTTACTTAAGAAATCCCAGAGCAACTTAACACACTGGTTTCTGAATAGATATGTATCAATATATGGCTTGGCGCATACTACATCTTGAACATTCTGCCCAGTCTCAACAGTAAGATCTTGCTGAGATATTTGTATCATCAATAGTCACAGGTGAGGTGCCAGAAGACTGGAGGTTTGCTAACGTGGTGCCACTATTTAAGAAGGGTGGTAAGGACAAGCCAGGGAACTATAGTCCAGTGAGCCTGATGTTGGTGATGGGCAAGTTGTTGTAGGGAAATCTGAGGGACAGGATGTACATGTATTTGGAAAGGCAGAGTCTGATTAGGGATAGTCAGCATGGCTTTGTGCATGAGAAATCATGTCTCTCAAACTTGATTGAGTTTTTTGAGGAAGTAACAAAGAGGATTGAGGGCAGAGCGGTAGATTTGATCCATATGCACTTCAGTAAGGCGTTCAACAAGGTTTCCTGTGGGAGACTGGTAAGCAAGGTTAGATCTCACGGATTACAGGGTGAACTAGCCATTTGGATACAGAACTGGCTCATAGGTAGAAGATAGATGGTGGTGGTGGAAGGTTGTTTTTCAGACTGGAGGCCTGTGACCAGTGGAATGCTACAAGGATTGGTACTGGGACCTCTCCTTTTTGTCGTTTACATAAATGATTTGGATGCGAGCATAAGAGGTACAGTTAGTAAATTTGCAGATTAGATTAGATTACATTAAAGTGTGGAAACAGGCCCTTTGGCCCAACAAGTCCACACTGACCTGCCGAAGCGCAACCCACCCATACCCCTACATTTACCCCTTACTTAACACTATGGGTAATTTAGCATGGCCAATTCACCTGACCTGCACATCTTTGGACTGTGGGAGGAAACCGGAGCACCCGGAGGAAACCCATGCAGACACAGGGAGAACGTGCAAACTCCACGCGGTCAGTCGCCTGAGGCGGGAATTGAACCCGGGTCTCTGGCGCTGTGAGGCAGCAGTGCTAACCACTATTGACACCAAAATTGGAGGTGGTAGTGGACAGCGAAGAGGGTTACCTCTGATTACAACAGGATCTTGACCAGATGGGCCAATAGGCTGAGAAGTAGCAGATGGAGCTTAATTTAGATAAATGCGAGGTGCTGCATTTTGGGAAAGCAAATCTTAGCAGGACTTCTACAACTTAATGGTAAGGTTCTTGGTAGTGTTGCTGAACAAAGAGACCTTGGAGTGCAGATTCATAGCTCCTTGAGAGTGGAGTCGCAGGTAGATAGGATAGTGAAGAAGACGTTTGGTATGCTTTTCTTTATTGGTCAGTATTGAGTGCAAGAGTTGGGAGGTCATGTTGGGGCTGTAAAAGGACATTGGTTAGGCCACTGTTGGAATACTGCATGCAATTCTGGTCTCCTTCCTATCGGAAAGATGTTGTGAAACTTGAAAGGGTTCAGAAAAGATTTACAAGGACATTGCCAAGGTTGGAGGATTTGAGCTATAGGGGGAGGCTGAACAGGCTGGGGCTGTTTTCCCTGGAGCATTGGAGACTGAGGGGTGATCTTATAGAGGTTTATAAAATCATGAAGAGCAGATAGGATAAATAGACGAAGTCTTTTCCCTGGGGTGGGGGAGTCCAGAACGAGAGGACATAGGTTTAGTGTGAAAGGGGAAAGATATAAAAGAGACCTAAGGGGCAACTTTTTCACGCAGAGGGTGGTACGTGTATGGAATGAGCTGCCAGAGGATGTGGTGGAGGTTAGTACAATTGCAACATTTAAAAGGCATCTGGATGGGTATATGAATAGGAAAGGTTTGGAGGGATATGGGCCGGGTGCTGGCAGGTGGGACTAGATTGGGTTGGGATACCTGGTC
This sequence comes from Chiloscyllium punctatum, assembly GCF_047496795.1. Lineage (NCBI taxonomy): Eukaryota > Metazoa > Chordata > Chondrichthyes > Orectolobiformes > Hemiscylliidae > Chiloscyllium > Chiloscyllium punctatum. Next base: position 88,428,615 of record NC_092756.1, read on the forward strand.
AGTATGGATGGGTTGGACCGAAGGGTCTGTTTCCATGCTGTACGTCTCTATGACTATGACTTTAGTCATTGAGGTGTTGCTAAGGAAGAGCCGCAAGGCTGATGCCCCACCTTGAGAATTACAGTAGGACAAAAGGCTATGAACAAATTGGCCTCTTAAGCCAGTAAAGAAACATTTGAGAGGTGTTCTTGTCCACTGAGAGGGAAATTAAGATAATTACTTTACTTTAAATAGAGTTGGAGGTGGAGTCAGAGGTTTTGTTTAATAAACAGTACATTGAAGACTGATGTGAGGGAAGTTTATGTAGTAATGTATGAATTGGCCTCCTAACTAGAGTGGTGGAAGCAAAAACTAAGCATTTAACCAGTATCCATGATGGTGAGTGGATAGGCATTAGAGTAAGAAGGAAAAAGTTGAATGGGATTTTTCAATGAGTCCGTACACTCTGTGCTGAATGGCCTCTTGTGCTGCAACATGTAATTTCATATTGCAATCATTTCTTTAACATTGTATGTCGGTATTCATTGATTGAAATATTGCCCCAGTTGTTTTTAAATGAAAGTGTTTTAGTCTTAGGATTTATGAAATCATTGTTTACTTTGAATTGTTTCTATATTGGGTGAAACAAAAGGTTGCTTGTGATCACTTTTGTTCTGACTTGATCTGAGATTTTATGCAGCATAGGGAAGCACTCCTAGAGTTGGAGATTTTGTCTTCACTTAACACAATTCCCAGATTTTGTTTGTATTCTCAGACGTTGACATTGAGATTTGCTGTACACTCTATTTCTACCCCCCCCCCCCCTCTCTCTTTTATTCTTTGCAGCATCTAAATCTATGGATCAGATACTTCTCTCCAGTACTAAAACTCAGCCTTAGGATTTTAATTATTGCTTTTTGATCTGATTTTTGAAATTTCTGTAGGGGTTCAGCTGAACAGAAATGTTTCGAGGTCAGTTTTGGTGAAGTTGTTTCTCTCACCTAATGAAGCAATCAAAACAGGCATGGCAAGCTTTGCATCAGAAAATTTTAGATCAGCAGTAAAGCGTAGCATATTTGTTCTAATATTGAAAAGGTGCTGTGTAATGCGAGAGAAAAAATGTTAAAATACTTGTCTCTATCCCAATTTCCAAAAAAATGAATGAAAAGGAGTTTAGTACTTGTGCCATGTATCAGGAAAGAACTGTGATTTACTAAGTGTCTTTTAGACAAGCACAGCGATTTGCATGCAAGAACTAGCTAATCTTTGGAAAATGTTGGATAGAATACCAGCATAATTCCCCAATTCTCAAAGATTACTGTTTAGAGGGATATGGGTTAAGAGCTGTAACTGGGACTAGATTAATTTAGGATACCTGGTCGGCATGAATGAGTTGGACCAAAGGGTCTGTTTCTGTGCTTTATATCTCTGATTGTAAGTCATCGTAGGAACATTATAGAGTGCTGAAGCCCCTGAAGTGTGGCAATGCTTGAATCGAAAATACTTTTATAATATTCAGACTTAACCAGGATTATACAGTTACTCACTTTAGACAATGGTCTGTGTTTTCACAGATCATGGTTGAACAATCAGGTCTGTAATCTTTGCAAAACTTTCCCTGACTTGCACTAAAGCCATGTACCCCAGATAGAAACCACTTCAGTGCAAAAACAGTAATGTTTTTCAGCAAGATAAGAAAATGTTACACTTTGCATGTTGTCAGTTGTCGCTATATCTTCATAAGCCAGCCAGTCTTGTGATTGTATTCAAATGTTGAATATCTCATTTGAAATAAATCTTTTTAAATGGCAACGATACCACAGTTTGTTGGTACTTCAGTGTTTGGAGGTGATAGTGTGCGAGACTGTAGCTTTTCTTTTATAATAAAGCTGAAGACGCAAGTTGACTTTTTTGCCCTGACTTTCCACCCTTTTCATCTTTGCTGTGCCGAAGCTAGTCATTTTGAGTAACAGCAGCCTTCTCTGATCTTGTCGTGTTTTCTTTATAAGTATAGTTAAGGAGCCATTTCAGTGGCTGTGGAGTAGGGTCATAAGCCACAGAGTTTATAGTAAAAGACCACAGTTTCATGCAACTGAACCAATATATTGAACAAACCTAGATTGCTGTTAAGTCTTTTGTCTTTTAGAATGGGTTGCAGGTTTCAATTATCCTTTTCGGATCTTTCCTGTTTTCTTGCATTTCTGCAGAAGCTTGATGTCTGTGTCAATATGCACGATCTTCTTGGATATCCTCTCCACTTTTGAGCCAGCAGTGGTATCGATGGTAGCCATGATATGGAGGTGTTGGCGTTGGACTGGGACCTACAACCCATTCTAAAAGATGAAAGACTTAACAGCAATCCTAGATTTGTTCAATATATTGCTTCAGTTGCATGACATTATGGTCTTTTGCTATAAACTGTGTCTTATGATCTTGCTGCACAGCTACCTGATGAAGGAGCAGTGCTCCATAAGGTAGTACTTCCAGATAAACCTGTTGGACTATAACTTGATGTTGTGTGATTTTTAACTGATTTATGTCATGTGTTTCTAAATGCTTCAGTATTTGAATTTTTTTTAATAGACTGTAATATTTTCCCATAGAAGATGTGAGGGTAACAGACTTACAGTTACCTTTTCTTTTGTCTCCCTCCCTTTTTGAAGTAAGGGTGTTACATTGGTAGTTTTCCAATTCTCTGGGTCTTTTCCAGAATCCAAAGATTCTTGAAAGCTTAGTAATAGGCCTCACAGTATCTCTGTAGCTGCTTCTTTTGAAATCTTAGAATGCAACCCATCAAGTCTAGGGAACTTACCAGCCTTTAGCCCCATAAGGTTTCCCAGTACATTTTTATTTTGTTTAGTCCTTTTGGTCCCTTGATTTTTTTTTTAATATAGCATTCTTTTGGAATGCTATTAGTGTTATATACCATGAAGTCTGATGCAAAATATTCATTCAATTCCTCTGTCGTTTCCTGATTTCCGATCTTATTTCCTCAGGGTCATTCTGTAATGACCCTATGTTCATTTTGGCCATTTTTTTCCTTTTTATATATTTAAAGAAGCTCTTATCTGTGTTTTTGTTTTACTTACTAGTTTGCCCTTGAAGCATATTGATACTTTTAGGCCATCTTTGTTGGCTTTTAAAATTTTCTCAACGCTATGGTTTGCCACTGATCTTTGCTATATCATATGTTTTTGTTTCAGTTTGTTACTGCCCTTAACTTCCTTGGTTTACTTGCATCCTAGAATCCTTCTGCCTCACTAAGCTATATCTTTCCTGTGAATCATGCGCTATTTTCTTAGATATCTGCCATTGTTCTTCAACCATCATTTTTGCTAAACTCCTTTTCCAATCCGCTGCAGCCAACTATGCCCTCAACACAATGTAATTACTCTGGTGTAAGTACAATTATTTTTAATTTTTTCTCTTTCAAACTGAATACTAAATTCCTCCTTGTTGTGGTCCATAAGGGATATTTTATGACATCATTTTATTAGGCCTGCCTAATTACATGTCACCGTGTCTAAAATAGCCTGAACCTTGGTTGAATCCACTGCATTTTGTTCTAAGAAACTGTCTTGAATATGCTCAATGAATTCTTTCTCATGGCTTCCCATTTGATCTACAAGATTTAAGTCACCCATAATTATTATACTGCCTTTTCAATGTCATAATTATCTCCTGATGTATTCTCTCTTTCCCACCAGAACTGCTACTGGCGGGGGGCCTATAGATTGTTCCTACCAGTGTCTTAATTTCCCATTTAGTTCTTACCCCTCTCCCCACCCCAACATGGGTTCTACATCATCCAGTCCAAGATCATTTCTTACAATTGTCTCATACTAACAAAGCTACCCCACAACCCATCCCTCCTACCAGTACTTCTGAAAAGTCATATACCTCTAAATATTTAATTTTCTAGCTTTGATCTCCTTGCAACCATGTCTCTATTAGCTAGAAGGTTATACCCACTAACTTTACTTGTGCCATTATTTTAATTCTATTGTATTGAATACCATGTGCATTTAAGAGCACCCGTTTTGGCCTTTTACCACTTTTGACCCTATTTGCTGCTTGTCTTTATGCATGTATAAATTGTTGCTTCTTACCCATTCTAGGAATCATTATCAAAATAGTTGCCCTGCAATGCTGCCATATCCTTTTGCTTTGTGAACCTATGGATCCCTCTTCCTGAATCCTCCCCTCCAATTAGTTTAAGGCATAGATTTAGATTAGATAGATTACTTCCAGTGTGGAAACAGGCCCTTCAGCCCAACAAGTCCGCACCCACCCAGACCCATTCCCCTATATCTACTCCTGCAACTAACACTACGGGCAATTTAGCATGGCCAATTCACCTAATCTACACGTTTTTGGACTGTCGAGGAAACTGGAGCACCCTGAGGAAACCCACGTAGACACGGGGAGAATGTGCAAACTCCACACAGTCAGTAGCCTGAGGCGGGAATCGAGCCCAGGTCTCTGGCGCTGTGAGGCAGCAGTGCTAACCACTGTGCCACCGTGCCGCCCAAAATTACTCTCTACAGCTGCAAGTATTCCATTTACCAGGGCACCAGACCTAGCACTTTTCAAGTGAAGCCCATTTAACCTGAACAGCTGCCTGCTGTCCCAGTACTAGTGTTCCAATAACATTAAACCCATTTTTCCCTCAGCAAACTTAAAGCTATACATTTAATGTATTTCCTTTAGTTACCATATGTCAGCTGGCCTTTGACTCGGGTCATATTCCCAAGATTATTACTTTGGAAGTCCTGCTTTGTAGCTTAGCTCCTAACTGTTCAGTCTTTCAGCAAAACCTTTTTTTCCAGTCCTATCAATGTCATTCATATCTATTTGGATGACAACCGAACTCCTCCCCTTCTAATCCAAATTCCTCTAAGGTCCTGAGGATATGAGCGTAACTCTGGCATTGATTAGATCCCCTACAGTGTGGAAACAGGCCCTTTGGACCAACCAGTCCACACCAACCCTCCGAAGAATAATTGTTCTCCCACTTGAATGGTTCTTCGGATCACTGTGTCATGGTCAGATTGCTCACCCTCTCTGCAGTCCTCATGGCTTGAAACCCCTCACCTGTTGGACAGTTGCAGAGACAGGGTCCTTGAGACCTATTCCTTGGGTCTCCATGTCTTCCTGACCTACATTTGCAGTCCTGTCCTTAATTACAGACCATTGTTCAATTACCTAATCTTAAGGGCATGACTGCCTCCTGGATCAAAATGTATAAGTAACTTTTCCCTTCCCTGATGTGACAAAATGTCAGCAGTTCAGACTTGAGCTCTTCAAGTCTGATCCAAAGTTTCTTAATCTACAAACAGTTGCTACAGATGAATTCAACCTAGATTACCTCTGTGTCTAATATGTCACAGCAGCAACACCTCACCTGATCTGCAATCATGATCATATTTTAATCTGATTATTAAGTGAATTCATCTCTAGTATCCCTGTTCCTTACACTTGATTAATGCACGCTGAACAATTCAATGTTATTTTAATATGATATTTTTAAGAAAAAGAGGGAAAAATAACTGGAGACCTAGCAGAAACTAAAGTCCTTACTTTAAAGACTAGTTTGCTGGGAAATAAGTTTACTCGCTGAACTATCAGGGAAATATACATTAACATTTTAGATTAACTGCTTGCTTTAACTTGTATTAAAGAAACTATTCCAGGCATTTTCTCAAAATGGATCTATTTTCCACAATCATTCAAAATTCAAGTCCTCAAAGAAGTGTTAAACATGAAGTGTCTTCATAACAAAGTCAAGGAAATTTTGTGATAGTAATTTTCCAGTCCTAAAGCTGACTGGATCATGACAGCAAGATTCATCATCTGGAATTTATAGTAATCTGTTTCCAACACAGATAAAGCCACAAATCCTTTAAATCGAGAACTGGAATGGAACTACATTCAAGAATTTTGTGACCAGCTGAACAAGGAATTGGAAGGGTAGGTACTTCTTGAAAATCAGCACAATTGTACAAACGGCACTGCACCCATTTGTTGAATCAGTTATACAAATATTTACCGTGACCAACAACAAACCCTGGCTTTTGTGCATCTTATCTTTTGGTGGTTGAAGATCTAACTGAAATTGGCTGATCTGAGTCAATGAAAAATTTCAAGTCTTGTCAGGGAGCCTGAAAAATGAAAATTGTGTTGAAGGATATACAGGATGACCCCAGAAGTTGAAGTAATTGTAGACTGTAGGCACAGATATAGCTTCAAATTTGCACAGTTATTCAAGGTTAGGTTTACAATGCATTTGTGACAGTGACATCATTTAGCACATATTGCCATCCCCAAAATATAGTGGACATTAAGATGGGATTGGACTTGTTTATGTTGAATCTTCACATTTGAACCCAGTCGCCAAGTAGTTGCTAAAGGTGAAGGAGGCAGCTAGTACTAGTGAAAGCATACCTGTGAAGGGATTTGAGAGATTCTGGGAATCGCAGCTAAACAAACTGGTTTAGACAAGAACTGATAACAATCGAGATTAGATTGGATGGGTGGATGAAGATAAAAGGGAATAGACATGGATAGGTTCATTTAGACCATAGGGCTGCATCATTTTTGGTTATTCAAAAATGTACCTGTGGATTGTTTTCTTCAATTCATTCACTGGATGCGGGCGTAACTGGCTGGGCCAGCATTCATTGCCCATCCCTAATTGCACAGAGGGCAGTTCAGAGTCAACTATATTGCAGAGGGTCTGGACACTCATGTAGGTCAGACTGGGTAAGGATACCAGTTTCCTTCCCTAAAGGACATTAGTGAACCAGATGGGTCTTTCCAACAATTGACTGTGGACTCATAGTCACAATTAGACTCTTAATTCCAGAGATTTCTGTTATTGACTTCAAATTCCACCATCTGCCAAGTGGGCTTTGAGCCCGGGTACCCAGAACATTGTTTGGTCTCTGGATTAACAAACCAGCGATAATATCACTCGGTTAGGATTGCTTATTAATTCACAGTAATGTCACAACAGTGTGAGCTTGCATCTTGTTTAACGTTCTGTTTTGTAGAGTGACATGCATAATGCTGAATCATTCTTACACTTCTCTTCCTTTAGACCTCAGCTTGCCACAAGATTTCTGGCACATAAGATCCAGTCTCCCCAGGAATGGGAAGCTATTCAGGCCTTGACAGTAAGATTTACTGTAACTCTGTCTGAAGCCTTTTTTGCTGTTAAATAATCTTGATGGATATCGATATTATTTAAGGGATATGCTGATAGTGTGGGCAAGTGGCATTGAATCTAGATGATCAGCCATTTTTCTTTCTAATTGAATGATAGAGCATGCTTGATGGGCTGAATGATCTACTTCTGCTCCTGTGTTCCTAAGTATTGAAGTCTGTAATCTATGATTTATAATTTTTAAATTTTTGTAGACTTTGTTTTAGCTGATTTTTTTCAGTGCTTTTAAAAACGTTAAAAATACAGTTAAAAGTTTCACATTATTTTGGGAAAGGCTCCACCATGTAGTTACGGTGAGGAGAATGGTAATGGATCACTCCAGTATATACCTTGAGTCTCCTGCAGGTTGATGCCACAATATAATAAGGACAACTTTTAATTTTATTGGAATGTGAGCTTTGCTGGAAAGTCAAGCATTTGTTGTTCATTTTAAAATGGCCATCCTTTCCTAGCAATTGGGGATGGACAGCAAATGCTGTTTTTTGTTAGCCAGACCCACATCCTATTAAAATAATTAAAAGTTGCCCTTTTTGTGACAGTCTGTTGGAGGCTGCCGCACCATCTGTAAAATGAAAACTATAAAATTCTACACAATTTATAAAATAAGAATCACTCCGCTGAGATACTCATTGACATTTGCAGTTGGGGTCTGTCACCATCATGATGTGATAAGCATCGCTTTCGGTCCTAAATGTCAATCTTAAAATGTCACCAATTCAAAATTCAGAATCTACTGTGCACTTGGCTTGTGAGATTGTATTTTTCTTGGGACCTTCTGTTCAGCATTCAGCTATTATCTGGCATGAATTCACTTGCTAATCATTCCATCATTATTATTTGAACATCTCATTGCAGATACACTGATTTCTGTAAGTCTGCAGGGTGAAACAAGAACATGAACTTAAAATTTTCTGTTTTGAGCAATCCCATTATGGCTGAGGTACGTTCTGTCTCCAAGCCATTCATACCAAATTGCCCTAGATTTGATCCTGTGTATTAGCTTTGTAAGATCAGGCAAGATTGCCCATCCTGATTGTTGCCGCAATCAAAAGTGCAAATACTGGACAAGAGCAGGAGATTACTTCATTATAACACTGCCCACAATTAGAAAACCCACAGTATTAATGAACAAAGGTGGTATGTAAAACATGACCACTAGCATTAGATACCAAAAGGTGACTAATTCCCATGAAACCAGGTTCCCAGTGTACAGCCAGTGGAGCTAAATTTCTGTAGAATTTTCTCCTCTCCATCCTCCGTAACTTGGCTGAAATTCCAACCAAATAACATTTTGCTTAAATTCCTGGGTTCCAACTATTCTTCTGCCAAAGTTAATGTCCGATGGGAGGAAGATCTCTACAGAACCTCAGGAGAAGGAAGGAAGCATGTTATATTTTATTTCAAGAAGTAAAAGGGCAGTAAAGGGTAGATGAGCAGATGAATGTATTTTTTTTAATTCATTTTATTCAGTGTTAAAGAAATTTAAATTTCTCAATTTTTGTTCAGGTCCTGGAGACATGTATGAAAAACTGTGGGAAGCGGTTTCATAATGAAGTAGGAAAATTCAGGTTTTTAAATGAATTAATCAAAGTGGTGTCACCCAAGGTAAGTCTATTGTAGGGGTTTCCATAATCTTTTAGCCTCATTGTACCATGGTGGAAAATAGATGAGCAAATCTCTGTAGTTGACTTGCTTGCCATCTCATTCTCATGACTAAAATATAGAGTCTTTGTTTGAGCATAATGGGGACATTTGTAAAGCAAAGGAAGATGTACCTTGTACCATATGGCTGCAGGAACAAGGTCATAATAACATCATATGGAACTGGAGTCTGGGACTGTAGAGCTCCAAGTGAGATGTCCTCTTTTACCATCTGTATATTGTGTTCAATAAAGTCAGCTGCTGGTCACTCACAATTGTAGATTTCTCATTGCAATTGCAATAGCGATAGAGCTGACATTGTATGTTATTTTGCATGGAAGCTTGCTTGAGATATCCAAGTGACTTCATTGGTGACTAATGCAGAGGACCCTGGAAACCTGTGTTAACAGCTCAGAAGAGTATGAAAAGATACTGAAATTAGGAAGACCCCTCCAAAATGGTGCAGGCGACCAAATTGACAGTTTAGTCACATAATGCCTGTTTGGATTTGTCTTTTGAGAGAGAATAAAAATTTGAAAATCCTAAAGAACATGGTGTTCAATGGTATCTTTCCTGCATATGACTTCCCAGGGAAATAGAGTAGCACTGAATGGATTCTTTATTGGTGGTTTGTACTGCTGGGTTTATCATGGTAACAGGTCAAGAATTCCAGAAAATGATTCAAAGAGCTAACGGTTCCATTTTACAGTGGGCTGCTTCATTGCTTTACCGGTTGCAGAAAGATTGGAATGTCAGCATTGAAAAATGTTTGAGTTTAAAAGCTAGTCTCTTCAACAAATAAATGGAGTTTCCATATTGATGCATATAAGAATTTCCTTACTTACCTCCATGGGTTCTTCCTGCATTTAAATTTGCCTTTGAGTTGAAGCAATATAATGCATCTCTTGCCTCAATGTGCCAGTTGAGAAATCTCCTACTGTCTGCTGCAAGCCCATTTTCACTGGTGAACATTTGCATTGGGCGATACCTATAATTCCATGGACTATAAGGTCGGCCTTATTGGCAACCTCGTAAACAGGACCAGAGCCCCACTTGCCGTGCTTGGAAAACGTATTCAAAGTTTCAGCAACAAATGGAACTAGATGCTTCACATGCTGTTATGCATTAATTGCACTGGGGTTGATGTTCTGTCTGCTGCACATGAGTAATCTAGTACATGAAGTTCTGTTTATGATGCTTTCTGTGTAGGCCAAATGTCCCAACAACTTGTAGATCATTATGAGGCAGCATGTTTAAAATAAGTACTAACCGTGCTCGACCAAACCTTGCTTACCCAAACTAAAAGTAATCTTGCACCTTAAGTGTTGTCCAATCACAGAATCTCCTCTAACAATTCAGAAGTGCTAGCAGTAATACTAACAACCAAATCAAAATTATAATTTAGTCTCATTTATGCTTGTCAGAAGCTGTACTTGTACTTATGCATATGCAGGAGCTGTGCTTTGCAAACAAATAATGTGAACACACATTACACATTTTCAACTAAGCAATAGCTTGGTGCATTCTCAGCTAATTGATCAGCACCCTCCTCTCATGCTGTATAAATTGTTGTTCCCTTTTGAGATTTGTTATTCTTGTGATTCTGTCCTGGTGAATGTAAGACAATGAGCTTCAATAGCATGTCTCTTTTTTTTCCCCAGCAGTGCTTGAATTCTTTATTGTTGAGTTGCATTATTAGTAATTCTAATTTGTGGTTAAGGAGTGTTTTAACATTGTTTTTCCCATTAGTATCTTGGAACGCGAGCTTCTGAGAAAGTAAAAGCTAAAGTTTTAGAACTAATGTTCAGCTGGACAGTGGGTCTACCAGATGAGCTGAAGATCACAGAGGCTTATCACATGCTTAAAAAACAAGGTTTGTTCAGTACTCTGCTATAAACTACTGCTGTTTCTGACTATACGTCCTGATCCTGAACTACACAATTCTATTGAATAACCACTTTCTGTACTGTAAAATTCTATGTCAATCTGCACTATTATTCTAAAAGCTACTGTATCAGTACCTGTCGAAGTATGCATGCTTCATTAAGATGCAATGAAGGTTTTCCAAAAACTCTTATGCTTCTTTGCAAGAGTAATACCAGAACCGAGTAGTGATACCTATCAGAAAGGATTGAACAGACTGGCGTTCTTAACTTTGCAAAAGTCAAAGCCAGAGGAGAGTTTGTTGGAAGCCTTTACCATTATCAGAGAGTTTCTATGTGGAGAGACCACAGCTAGTGATCCTAAGTATAAAATAGTTATTAATAAATCAAGAGGTTTCTTTACCCAGGGAAGGGTTAGAATTGTGGAATTCACTGCACAAGCTTTAATTAAGGTGATTTGTGGGAGCAAATTTAAGAGGATGGACAAGCAAAAGAGTGAGAAAGAATTGGAAGATTATGCTGCTAGAGTGAATGAAGAAGGGTGAGAGGAGACTCCTGGTAAGCATAAATATTAGATTGGGCCCATTGGACCAAATGACCTGTTTCTGTGCTGTATGCTCCATGCAGTTGTTCATTGCGAATGTGTCCGGCTTTGAGTTTGACTATTGATTGGCAGCACTAAATACTGTAGAATTCCATGTTTTGACGTGTTGTCAAGGTGAGCAGTTTTTGTCAACTTGGAGACTGACCAAAGTTCAATTAGGTGAGGAATTGTAATTTTTGTTTGGATCTCCTGCATGTTGGATTTGGCCTCTTTTTTTTTTCTTCTTGTGTGTGAAATCCAATTGATTTAGAGAAGTCAGTATTTGCCCACAAGTCACCGTGACTCCCGCAGAAACTTTCTTTTTGAGCAGGAGTAAATGGCTGCAAACCGTCCCTAGTTAACACAGATTTTCACTGAAACATACGAATGTACAAATTAGGAGCCTAAGTAGGCTATTAACCCCTGAGCCTGCTGTGCTTTGCAACAAGGTCATGTTGAACTGACTGTGGATTTAGCTCCATTTCCTGATAATCCCTGATATTCTTGCACTCTTCTGTTAGTAATGAATCCATCTACCTCTGCCTTAAAAAATATTCAGTGACCTGGTCTTCACTGCTGTGTGGGGAAAGAGTTCCATGGAGTCGTAGAATTTTTACATTGTGGAAATGGGTCCTTTGGCCCACCATGTTGATACAGGTCATCTGTTATTTTTAATCTCATTTCCCAGCACTTGGTCCGTAGTCATGTATGCTATGGCATTTTAATTTCTTCAGCTTTCTTGAAACTTCTGCCTCTACAACCATTTTAGGCAGTGAGTTCATTTTCTGGGTGAGTTTTTTTTCCCTCCAATCCTCTCTCAACCTCCTATTGCTTGCCTTAAAACTATTCACCTGGTTATTGACCTCTCCACTAAGGGGAAGTTTTATCCCTATCTATGCCTGAACACTGCATGTCAGTCAGGTCCCCCATTCAGGCTTCTCGGCTTTTAAGGGAAATTACCCTAGCCTATCTAATCTCTCTTTATCGCTGAATTGCAGCAGCTCAGGCAACATCCAGGTGAATGTCCTCTACTTGTTCCCCTTAGAGGGGAATACAATACTCATCTCTCCACTAAATAGGCACTGTTTAATTTTAAACTGTGTCCACTAGTTTAAGTGTCTTCCATAAGAGGAAATGTGTAAGAGGCTTCATTTTTTAAAACTGATTCCAGCAAATTGAATGCATAATGTAAATTTTAAAGGCAAGTGTTTTGAGTTGAAGACCAGTGATCAGTTGCTAATAAGTGTTGAATTTTTATTTTGAGACTTTTAAAAAATGCTTCATGTGGATTCTTTGCTTGCTATAAAGATAGAACCAGTTATTAGTAAGAAGTAACTTGGTGAGAAAGAGATTAAGTACAAAGAGCAGGTTATAATGGATTTGGGGAGAGTACTAGCAAGTTAATAAGCTGAAAATTCAAAGTTACTACATCAGAGCTTCTCATGGCCCTGTTTTCAGTGTGTTTCTCACATTGGCTGAGTTGTGTGGAAAGTGTTTTGCTATTTGCTGTGAATTTTCTGTTTTAATATTTTACTTTACTATTCCACAGGAATTATAAAACAGGATCCTGTGTTACCTGATGATGAACCCCTTCCGCTACCCCCTCCACGCTCAAATGCCATGTTTGAAGATGAGGAAAAGTCTAAGGTATCTTGTCCCTGTCCCACTGTGTTGTTTGCAGGGACCAAAATTAAGGACACTGCTGAAGCCAACACTGTTCATGCTGTACTATTAAATTACTCTCTCAAATCTAAAAAGATGTATTTTAAAGAAATTACCTGCACGCTGAAAAATGTAATTAAAGGGAACATTTAATTTTCAGGTCATGTCGAGATAGAGAAGAGGAGCTAGTTTTAGACCATGATAATTCATGTCATTCATTTTAAAGTGTGAATTCTATATTTTGTTTGAGTAGATAAAAGTGCTCAAAATACACAAGGATGCAGGTAAAGTATTCCTGAGAGTCCCCACATTGCCTGTAAAAATTCAATAACGCGGGTGGGTGCTTGAAAAGGCTCAGCAGGTCTGGCAGCATCTGTGTAGAGAAATCAGAGTTAAAGTTCCAGGTTCAGTAACCCTTCCTCAGAACTAATGGTGGCTAGGAATAAGGTTAGGAAGCATCACTGGACCCAAAACATTGACTTTGATTTCTCTTCGCAAATGCTGCCAGATCTGCTGAGCCTTTCCAGCAATTTCTAACTTTGTTTCTGATTTTCAACATCTGTATTTCTTTCAGTTTTTATCATGGGGAAAAGCCAGCTGTGATTGGATGATCAAGGTGAATTTAGTGTTAAAAACGCTTGTAGTTCCAAGGGCTGTTAGTGGAGTGGTAGTGTCCTTATCTCTGGTCAAGAAGGACTGGGTTCAAGTACCATCTGCTTCAGAGGTGTCAAATGTATCTGAGCAGGCAGATTAAAAGTACTTTCAAGCAGTTCCAAAGGCTCGTTGCAACGGTAATGTCCCTGTCTCTTAGCCAGAAGGATTGAGTTCAAATCCTATCTGCTCCAGAGATGTTTCGTAACAGCTCTGAACAGTGTTGTTTCAAAAATATCTGTACTACTATGAATCTATGACTTGTTTACAGCTAACCTTGTTAAACAAACTGGGTATTTGGATGGAACACACCTGGCAGTATTGACTGCAGTACTCTTTCTGCCCCTGGCTGACAGTGATTATGATCTATACTTATATAAAATAAAAACCAAGCTTTTCCCCATTGGAGAGTTGATTTCTTGTCAGGGAAAGGTGAAAAGTTATGTTTCTACTGCACTGTAGATTTACAATAAAACCTTTGCAGCTTAAACCGATATCAATATGTCAAATTATGAGTCAGGAGCGAGGGGTTGAAAAGGGGAAGAGGGGTCCACAAAGGGTGGAAAGGGTCTGAAAAGGATTGCAAAGGGCAGAAAAGATTTTTCAATTTTTCAGCAAAGGAATACATCCCTACAGGGAACAGGAAAACTGAGGTAGTAAATTCCTCACAATGTGGTATTTCTATATTAAAGTCCAGGTGCTACTCTCTGGGGAAATATGTTATGGTTCTAGTGTAATGAACACTGTCAATTGTAAAATTTAATATTGAACAGTTTTATTTCAGATAAATTTGCACTTTTTTGTTTTCACACACCTCAAGTGTTTTGCATACTATGAATTACTTGAAATCCATTGCTGTGTTGTAGATGGTTTAGGTATAATCTCACTAATCCTCAGAATATATGATTAGATGTCTTTTGTGAATAGAAATGTGTCAGTTATTTTTGCTTAAAAGCATTTATTGCTGACTTGTGCCTGCCAGTTTAAATGTTGTGGTATCTAGGATTTGTGGATTTAAATTTAATGGATCAGTGATGATCAATGGAGATATTCATAAATTGTAATTACGTTTTGATGTGTAACAGTTTGAGATGATGGCTGGAGTCATTGTAATATTGTTACAGTTTATGGAAAAGTTTGAAGAGTAACTTTGGAAAGTCATAAGCTTTTTAATATGTAGGCTAGCTTCCTGTTTTGGCTGAGTTCACCATGAAGGACTCTCCTTCTCGACCTGTCCCCTAACCTGAGGCATGGTGACCCTCGAGTTAAACTCACTACCAGTCACCTCTCGCTAATCGGAGAGAAGCCCGATGCTCTGCTCTGGTAGGACTAGGGCAACTTTACCTTTTTAGTGTTTGCATCTTGTTATTGTGAGACGATCAAGAACCTTAATGTTAGAGCAGAACTACTGGTTTCTAGTGACTGAATAACTTGTTTTAATTTCTATTACATGAGGTGCTATGATATTTCTGGTGTTTGAAGTTTTTGGAGTTAAAAACTCAAATCTGAATCTTAAGATAAAATAATAGCTGGAATGACTCCCTAAAATCAATGGGATTTTTTTTTTATCAAGAGTTGTGTTAATGGAGCAGACATACTTATTCATTTTTCCAATTGTGTAAATAAGTAAGTTAGACATACATTTATCTGGTTCCTTTCACAACCTCCGGATGTCCCAAAGCGTGTTACAACCATCAAAGTACATTTGGTGTATTGTTACTTTTGTTTAATAAAACTTCATGTTTGCAAGCCCACTCGGTTAACTGGTCAGGAGAATGGCCCGGTTTATATCTGTTGCTGTTGTAGTATTCATTACCATCACTAGATGGTATTATACATTTATGTTTTCACATTAGCTCTCAAATAGTGCAGAGTATTAGTATGGTAGCACAGTTGCATGTGATATGTAAAATGCCTTTGAACCATTATCAGGAAGAGAATTGGCAGAAGTTTTGCCTCTTGATTGATTTGTTTTTACTGCTATTTTCTGTTTTAGCTCCTGGCCAGACTTCTGAAGAGCAGCCATCCAGAGGACCTCCGAGCTGCAAATAAATTAATCAAGGAGATGGTTCAAGAGGTGGGTCTTGTTGTCTACTTAGATGTGTCCAGTAAAAGTGTATATTAATATATACGTGTACTTTTCTGTATCTCCATTTTCACTTCTGTATTTCATAATGTGGAGGTGTTCGTGCCAACAAATGAATTTTTGCCATCCCAAAGATGTCACGGCTGCACAGCTGTGTCATCAACAAAATGTATAGCAGTAACTCACCAGAATGTCTTTGACAGCATCTCAAACTCTCAGTCCCACAAATGGACAAGGGCAGTAGGTAAGTTGCCTTCTTGAGCCGCTGCAACCCATGTGATATGTGTAGACCCACTTCCTCCTTGTGGAGGAAATTCCAGGATCTTTGACCCTGCAATACTGAAGGAATAGCGATATTTTTCCAAGTCAAGATGGTGTGGAGCTTGTGTCTGCTGCCCTTGTCGTTCCAGACTTCTAATCTAAGGAGTCTTGGAGAATTTCTGCACTGTAAAGAGTACACATTGCAACTGAACGTCAGTGGTAGAGAGAGTGGATGTGGTGCCAATCAGGTGGGCTGTTTTGTCCTGAATGGTATCAAGCTTCTGCAGTGTTGCAGCTGCACTCACCCAGGCAAGTGGAGAGTATTTGATCACACTCATGATTCGTGCCTTGTAGATGGTGTGCAGGCTTTGGGGGAGCCAAGAAATGCAAGATTTCTAGCCTCTGACCTAATCTTATAGCCATTCTATTTATATGGCTAGTCCAGTTCAGTCTCCGGCCAACAATGATTCCAGAAACTGAATTGGAATAGTGATCTGATTAAAATCCACCCAGGGGTGTAAAACTACTGAACCAGTCAGGTCGTTGCCCTCATTTTCTGTTTTTTCTCATATTGCTAATAATTCAGTGAAAGTGTTCTACTTGTAGAAATAATTTGTATTAAGAATGAGGTCTGTTCTTTAAACTCTTTAGGACCAGAAAAGAATGGAGAAGATTTCTAAAAGAGTGAATGCAATTGAAGAGGTGAACAACAATGTTAAACTTCTGAGTGAAATGCTGGAGAATTACAGCAAGAATGAAACCTCTGAGAGTAATGAAGAAATAATGAAGGTACATGTGGGACAAAAATATTTTTGTCAGTCTGTGATTATAATGTGTACATGTGTTTGTCAAAGTGAGCATCATCACATGTGGAAATAAAACTTGCACCCAAATAATGTTTGAACCACTGAACCTGCTAGAACACTGGCTGCAACACCATTCATTGGTAAACCATCCCAGCAGTACATTTCCCACTTCCCAATACTGGTGCCAGTGCCCTGTGACCACTCCAACCCACTTCTCCTGTGCAACCCCATCCGAGATAATTACCCTTTTGAGATTCGGCTTGTTAATTTTGGGCCAAACTCTTCGTATTTACTATGCAGGGCCTCTTTCCTTGTTCTTTCTAGCTGGCTGGTGACTGCATGGGCTGTGATGACTGAAACCCTTTCCTACTGCAAATTCCTCTCCAGCCGTGAGCATATGCCTGAAAAACTGGAACTGGCCAGGTTTTGTAACTTTACACATTAGGGATATACTGTATGGTTTTTGGGGTTATTAGATTGATATAACCCCTTGTGAAAAGATTGTTTCAATTTAGCCTTGACAGCATGTGACCTTGTGCCTTCTCCAGACATAAGAGCCTTGCATGCAACAAGATATCTTAAACCAGTTCCCCTCAGAAGTAGGGAAGTATGTAAACAGCGGTTCAGTTGAGAGGGACCACATGTTACATAGTGCAAAGAGGTTCCCAGTTGTTGTTATAATTTTACAACCACAACTTCACACTCACAGCACTATATCTGAGGCAGCAAGTGATGGATGATAGAATTGGAAATATGTCCTCTTCCTCTGAGCACAAAAATGCGCAAGTGCACATTAGCTTGTATCATGCCTCCGCATGTTGAAGTGTATAATTTACCAGCAAAGCAAAATGCCTTAGCCGGTTAGGAAGTCCCAGACTGTGTCCTTTTTGAGAGGATTGAGGGTGTTATCATAGTGTTGTGCGCAAGTAGTTAAATGGAAAAATGCTGAAATGGGGAGAAGGATAAACTCTGAAATACTATGTTGGTGCTTCCAGAACCATTACCGAGGAACTTGGATTCTCTAAAGATAAGTGTGAGGTGCTGCGTTTTGGGAAAGCAAATCTTAGCAGGACTTATACACTTAATGATAAAGTCCTAGGGAGTGTTGCTGAACAAAGAGACCCTTGGAGTGCAGGTTCATAGCTTCTTGAAAATGAAGTCGCACGTAGATAGGATAGTGAAGAAGGCATTTGGTATGCTTTCTTTTATTGGTCAGAGCATTGAGTACAGGAGTTGGGAGGTCATGTTGCGGCTGTACAGGACTTTGGTTAGGCCACTTTTGGAATATTGTGTGCAGTTCTGGTCTCCCTTCTATCGGAGGGATGTTGTGAAACTTGAAAGGGTTCAGAAAAGAGTTACAAGGATGTTGCCAGGGTTGGAGGATTTGAGCTATAGGGAGAGGCTGAACAGGCATGGGCTGTTTTCCCTAGAGTGCTGAAGGTTGAGGGGTGACCTTAGAAGTTTACAAAATTATGAGGGGCATGGATAGGATAAATAGACAGCCTTTTCCCTGGGGTTGGGGAGTCCAGAACTAGAGGGCATAGATTTAGGGTGAGAGGGGAAAGATATAAAAGAGACCTAAGGGGTACGTGTATGGAATGAGCTGCCAGAGGAAGTGGTGGAGGCTGGTACAATTACAACATTTAGAGGCATTTGGATGGATATATGAATAGGAAGGGTTATGGGCCGGGTGCTGGCAGGTGGGACTAGATTAGGTTGGGATATCTGGTCGACATGGACAGGTTGGACCGAAGAGTCTGTTTGCATGCTGTATGTATCTATGACACTGGCGGGGAGTATTTCATTCGGTTAATCAAATTCTGGATATTCAAATGCCGGATAACATTGTTTAGCCAAGCATCGGGACCTTGCGATCTTGCTGGATAATCTAATATTTGAATAATCGAATGCTAAATAATCGAGGTTCCTCTGTAATCAGTTTAGGATTATTAATGGCAAGAGGAGTTTGTCATCCCATCTGTCTAGACTGCAACAGGGATATCTCTGGCACAGCAGCTCCCATATCTTATCCTGACTCCACATGCTCCTAATTGCTTTTAACTTGAAGTTCCCTGAGATACTTGGAGGATATTTGTTCATTTTCCTTAATTAAATTCTTCTTTTGTGCATGTGCTCGCTGCAGGAATTGTACCAACGATGCGAAAAGATGAGGCCCACACTATTCAGACTGGCCAGTGACACTGAGGACAATGATGAGGCACTGGGTAAATTAATTGAGTAAATCTATTTAAATTTTATCTACAATATGCATTATTGTATGGATAATTCTGTTGGTTCTAGGCCAGAAATCGCATGACGCAAGGTTATAGTCCAACAGGTTTATTTGAAATCACAAGCTTTTGGAGCACTGCTCATTCGTCACCCCAGTCCAACACTAGTACCTTCACACCGTGGCTACCATCTATTAGTTTCAGTTAACAAATATCAAGTTATATGAAATAGCTATAATTATTGTATTAAAATGAACTTCTGTTACACCATGCAGATGTGATGCATGTGGGAGAAGTGAGCTTGCTACATATAGGTGAAACATCTTTCCTGTGTTTACATACATGCGACACTTTGAAAAGAAATGAAAGCAAGAATTGGCTTCAATGACCACACTTTGCTCCAATTAGACTTTGTGGCTGTGTAAACAAATTGCATGTCATATATGCACAGACGTACAGCAGATGTAACTCTAAAATAAAAGCACAATCTACTGGATTGTGCGAGAATCTGTTCAAATGGCTGGCATTATTTTAGAAACTTGAGCATATTTTCTGTTTCTGATGGAAAACACCTTTTTTGTATTTCTGTCATCTTCTCCTTGAGTTTTCTCATTTTTATTAGACTTGGCTATCCGTATCCAGCTAAATTTATACTTGCTGCATGACCATATGATCCCTCGGGAGATATGAACTGCAGGAAGTTAAGGAACAGTAGGTGCTGTAAGTGAACAGGTTGTGTTTAAAAAGTAAACTTTTTAGTTTACATGCTCATTTCCAACTTTGTTTTATTTTTGCCTCAGCTGAAATCCTTCAAGCAAATGATAACTTAACTCAGGTGATTAACTTGTATAAGAAGGTAGTGAAAGGAGAAGAAGTTAATGGGGTGATTGATCTGCCAAACATTAAAGGTATGTAATGTTATCTTGTACATTTCCCTTGACATGTAGTGCCAGATGTAGCAGAATGTAAAGCATGTAGATGTATCAGACAGTTTCACAATCAACTGCGTGTGTGTTATCTTACCTTTTTCAGCTTGTAGTTTGCAGCCTGTAATATTACTTGCATTTATAAAGCACTTTGTCTCTTCTCAAAGCACATCTTCCATAGACAAACTCTTGAGGGTACTGTTGTACAGTTACTTGGCAGCCATCCTGAGTCAGAAATGTCTCACAAGCAGCAATGACATGAATAGTCAAATAATTTGTTTTCAGTAGCTTCGACTGAGAGAATGTTTTTAATATTCATAAATGAAACATGGGCATCACTGGCTAGGCCAGCATTTATTGTCCATCCCTAATTGCCCAGAGGGAAGTTAAGAGTCAATCACACTGCTGTGGGTAGGCAATCATGTGTAGGCCAGACCAAATGATGATGGCAGATTACCTTCTCTGAAGCATACTAGTGAACCAGATGGGTTCTTCCTGACAATCAACACTGGTTACGTGGTCATCATTAGACTATTAATTCCAAAGTCTTAATTGAGTCCAAATTCCACCATCTGTCATGTTGGGATTTGAACCCAGGTGCCCAGATCATTACGAGAGTTTCTAGATTAATAGTCAAGCCATAATGCCACAAGGCTGATAAAGTCTCTTCCCCTTTTCCCAAGGATTCTTTTACAGCTCATCTGAACCAACAGAATAGTTCCTACTTTGGTCAGTTGGTTGGACAGCCAGTTAATAACATCAATAGCATGGTTTCGATGCCTGTACCAGCTGAAGTCAATGAAGGCCTTGCCTTCTCAACCTCCACTAAGATGTGGTGACATTCAGGCTAAAACTTGCCACAAAGTTGTGTCTCTCTAATGAGAGCTGATGGTCCTCTGCATTGTAATTACTTTTGCTGAAATCACATCTGAAAGATGATACAACTGTTCCTTACACATTCACAAATTTTAACAGCCTCTTCTATCAGATGAAATACGAGTATGGGACTTAAACACACAACTTCTGGCCTAGAGATCATACCGTGGCCAACTGAATCATCATTGATGTATCTGTGTGGTAGTAACATGACTTCACATCTGATCATTTCCTGCATTCGATGATATTGAGAGGAAGTCAACATGCCTCCAAATAACTGGGTTAAGACTCTGCTAAACTGATATGATCTGTGTGCAGTGCATATGGACAGAAACTGATAAAGGTGCAAGACCCAGAGAAACTGAAATGAGAAAACCAATTTGGAGAATCTTGGTTCAGTTTTTGGTAGTATGCAGTTTCATATCTAAATTGCCCACATTTCTACTACACAGCGCACACTCTGGATTCTTTTAATAAAGGTTACTTTAGAAATGCTGGTGTTTCACTGGTACAATTGAATCAGATTTTGGAGATTTTAATCAAGCTGCATAATTGGTTAAAATAGAAGAATTTTAAGTCCAAATTTAACCAGTCCTGAATGATTTATTGCATTTTGATGGCCCTAGATAATTGTAACAACTGTTTTGCTACTTTTCTGACTGCAGCTTGTAACATACAATAATTGGGTTTTCCAGCATTTTGCAAGTACAGAATGTGGATAGTCTAAATGTAATCTGTGCCCAGTTTATTAACATCAAGAATATGACAACTGTGAAATAATCCATTGACTACTGGGTCAGTACACCACTATGTTTGAAACAGTATCCAACCAAAGGGAGGGAGCAGAGGCACATTCTTGAGTAGCCTTATCTCCATCCCATGTTCGATGGTTCCCAGTCACAGTGCAGCACTACTAAAATGTTCTGTCGATTTTGGAGCTTATTTGTGCTTTTATGCCTCCCAAAAAAGCTCCATATAGGAATAAGTGAAGAATAATTTATTTTGTCTTTTTTTTTAAAAAATAAATTTAAACAATTGATAACTAAATTGTCTTCATAGTGGGAGTTGGTTTTTTTTAACTATAGTTCAGAAGACTTACGTGTTTTGTGACTTAATGTGCTGTTAACTTTTTTTTTGTTATTTAGCCAGCAGTTCAGCTCTACTAGACCTGACGGGGTTGGACACTGGCTCAAATACTCCTTCCTATCCTGCTGTCCCTGCCAGTCAGACCTGGAATCCTGATCTGGCACAGGATATAAGCAGCTCTGTATCCTTACTAGACGATGAATTAATGTCATTAGGTGAGAATTATTTTTGCATTGCTTCTCTCCAAACGTGACATTTTAATATCCCCTTGTTAGCGTAACATTCTACTAATTGTAATTCCAGCATATTAACTGCTGAAACCCTTGTCTGTGCCTTTGATACCTCCAGAATTGATTATTCCATTGGTTCCCTGATCTGTTCCACCTAAAGCTAAGCTCATGTAAAACTCAGCTGCCCCTATCTAACGTTTTTCAAGTTTTGCTCACTAGTCATCTGTCTGCCGACTTCAGTTTACTCCTGGCTCAAAATTAACACGTGAGAACTTTTTAAAATCCTCCTTGGATTTGACCCCCTCCCACTCTGTAACCACCTCTAGTCCACAAGCATCTAAGCTCTCTGACCTGTCATCTACCAACCAGCAACTTTAACTGCTCCACTATTGGTGATCATGTTCTTAGCTACCTAGGCCCTAGCTTTCAGTACCTTGTTGACTTCTTGTGTATCATGTTCAAATTTTATTTGATTATGAATTTTGGAATGTCTTTTACTAGTTAAATGTGCTATATAAATGCAAGTTATTCTTTGCTTGTGCGGTGTATAGGTTTGATTTTAGAGAGTTTACCTTGTCCAGGATGTTATGCATTGGTGCTCAACTAAGTTAGTATTGTACTGTTGTAAGAGATTTGAACTTCAGTGAAGTAGATGGATGTTCATGTCTAATAGCTAAATGCTGAGCTCCAATTTAAAAAGTCCATAGCTTTAAGTCACTAGGGTATCTTGCCTTTTCAAACTTTCATTTACCACAGTTGTGAAAGTTTGATTTTATTCCATATCAGAAGATTTGCTGATCACTAGTGGGATATTTGAAAGAATTAACCATTTGTGGATTTGTTAATTAGAAACTGATTGGTGCAACCTCTGCTCAAAACTGACCCGGTCTCTACTTGGTCTTTCAGAGAAGTGACTGAACAGTTCGCGGATGCCATGGAAGTACATTTCATCCCTGATATGAATTGCTATGTTAGAATCTTCTGTTACAATTCTCTCCTCTTTTTCTCACTGAAGGGCTGAATGATCTAGTTCCTAATGCCGTACCTTCATCACAGTCTCTTGAATCAAGTAACTGGAATACATTTCAGGTAAGAAAATACAGGATATGGGTCTTGATATTGTATTTCATGTAACATTGAACTTACCATATGACATTTTAGAGAATCATTGTCATACAGTGAAGAAGCTATTCTTTGACCTAATCTGCACCAAAAACAGAATACCACTTGGACATTGTGAAGTTTCCTACCTCTATTGCCCTCCCAGTGATGTCCCACCATCCCCTAGATGAAATACATTTTGTTCAAATTCCCTCCTGGCCTTCACCTTAAAAATTTGTTCCCTTGACATTGACCGTTGAACTTTAAAACAAAAGGTAGCAACTTGCCTTCTGAAGGAAGAAGGAAAATGACTTTTTCAGATTTGGTTCTGAATAATGTTTGTTCGCTAATTAGAATCAATTAATTGTCTATCGTGGTAAGCCTAAATCTGTAAACCATTCACTGAAAAGCAAACCATATTGGAAAATTTAAGGCTTTGCTTTACTACAGCATAAATGTTTCCTGCTCCCCAAGTTCAGTGCATTGCAAGAGAGTTAGTTTTCCAAATGTTATGAATGGTCAGTTGAGGAAATCTAATGGCACAGTGGCTAGAGATCCTGTGTCTCAGCTGGAAGCTCCATGTTGAAGCTCAACTCTGGACCATGGGAGATGCATTTAAACAACAGCCAGACAGTTGGGTATCAGCATATTAATCCTTCCAATATATCCTCCAGTAGGCAGTTTGAGCAGAGAAGTATCCTGGTCAGCCATGCTTGATGTGAAGAGGCAGCCCTCAAGCTGTCACCTCTGGTGACAGGCTTGTGACTTGTTCCAGGAAATTTGGTCACAAAACAGACTTTGTGCTTTGTCTCCCTGAAGAATGGAAAGAAGAACAAACATCCTTTCTTATATGTGAACTTCTATTCTTTATTAACCATCAAAATAAAGATTAGGTAATTATTTTTAGAAAAGTATTCCAAAGTTTATATATTTTGAAACTACAGTTTCAGTTGTCAAACCAAATTTACTATGGCTTAAACTTTAAACGTTAGTGGTTTGTTTAAAAAAAGAGAGATTAATGAGATAATAATTTTGGCATGCATGCTATATAGCAGACTTTACAGTGAAATACATAAAAAAATACACTGAATTTACAACACATCTCATCTATGCTGATGTTTATACTTCACACAAGTCTTGTCTCTGCACACTTAATATCAGCATGACCTTTTACACCTATCTCATTCACTTATTTGATCCAATTTCTCTCAAGTGCATCTGTAGTTATCTCAGTTGTTCTAATTTCTCCTTGCTGGATAAGCAAGTTTATCTGAGTTCCCATTATTGCCTCTAGTTTTATACTTTGCTGATAGCATCTCCTCACTATCAGCTATTACAAGGGGGCATAGCTTTAAATTAAGGGGGGGTAGATATAGGACTGATGTTAGGGGTAGGTTCTTCACTCAGCGAGTCGTAAGTTCATGGAATGCCCTGCCAGTAGCAGTAGTGGACTCTCCCTCTTTATGGGTATTTAAGCGGGCATTGGATAGGTATATGGAGGATAGTGGCTTAGTGTAGGTTAGGTGTGCTTTGATCGGCGCAACATCGAGGGCCAAAGGGCCTGTACTGCGCTGTAATGTTCTATGTTCTATGTTCTATTTATCATCATAAATTTTAAAACTTTGAGTAGGTCTCCTCTGTCTTCTGTTTTCTAGAGAAACGTGCCCCAGCCTTTCCAAACTTGTCTGTTGGTACTAACCTCTCAATTTTGGCATAATTGTTTGTAAATTATTTGTAAACAATTGTAAATTGTTTTTGAATCTTCATCAGTACTTCTTATGTTTTCGTAATACATAAAAGACATGCTCACCTTTCCATAACAAAAACACATGTTTTATTTATCCCCACTAGTCCTCTGAGTCTGAAGAGCTGAGTGGCCCCGTAACCTCAGCAGAATCCAGCGTATTGTCCTCTGAGTTGTTGAAGCCAGCAGCTTCGACAGCTGGCCAGCAAAATCCTGCCTCTGCCTGCGTGCCTGCATCCTCTGGGAGCAGAGCCTTGGATGACTTGGATATGTTGGGGAAAACCCTCCTTCAGCAGTCGTTGCCTCCAGGATCTCAACAGGTCAAATGGTAAGAGACTGTGGGCAGTAGAATTACAAGTGCATTTTGAGCTCGCATTGTCATTGTGTTTTACCTAGTTGTGGGGAATGCAGCTCATCCAATGGTTCCCACCTCAGCTGTGCGCCACTGGGTTGTCAGCGGTTCTTTTCGAGGAATAAGACAGTCATATATTATATGAACTTTTTTTTAAATGAAAAAAATCCAAAAGGTTATAGCTTGTAGTGGAACAAGGTTCTCAGAAGACAGGAAGAAGCTGAAGGGTTTGGATCAGAGTGGTGCTGGAAAAGCACAGCAGGTCAGGCAGCATCCGAGGAGCAGGAAAATCGATGTTTAGGGCAAAAGCCGTTCATCAGGAATGGAGGCAGGAAGCCTCCAGGGTGGAGAGATAAATGGTGGAGGTGGAGCTGGGGAGAAGGTAGCAAAGAGCCCAATACGTGAATGGGGATGGAGGTGATAGGTGCTGAGCTGGAAGGTTGGAACTGAGGTAAGGTGGGGGGAGGGGAAATGAGGAAACTGGTGAAGTCTACATTGATGCCCTGGGGTTGAAGTGTTCCGAGGCGGAAGATGAGGCGTTCTTCCTCCAGGCGTTGGGTGGTGAGGGAGTGGCAGTGAAGGAGGCCCAGGACCTCCATGTCCTCGGCAGAGTGGGAGGGGGAGTTGAAATGTTGGACCACGGGGCAGTGTGGTTGATTGGTGCTGGTGTCCCGTAGATGTTCCCTAAAGCGCTCTGGGAGGAGGCGTCCAGTCTCCCCAATGTAGAGGAGACCGCATCGGGAGCAACGGATACAATAAATGACATTGGTGGATATGCAGGTGAAACTTTGGGTGTGGAAGGCTCCTTTGGGGCCTCGGATGGTGGTGAGGGAGGAGTTGTGGGCGCAAGTTTTGCAATTCCTGCAGTGGCATGGGAAGGTGCCAGGACGGGAGGGTGGCTTGTTGGGGGGCATGGACTTGACCAGGTAGTCACGGAGGGAACGGTCTTTGCGGAAAGGGGTGGGGAGGGAAATATATCCCTGGTGGTGGGGTCCGTTTTGGAGATGGCGGAAATGTCGGCAGATGATGCGGTTATGCGAAGGTTTGTAGGGTGGAAAGTGAGGACCGGGAGGTTCTGTCCTTGTTACGGTTGGAGGGGTGGGGCTTGAGGGCGGAGGTGCAGGATGTGGATGAGATACGTTGGAGGGCATCTTCAACCACGTGGAAAGGGGAATTGCGATCTCTAAAGGAGGAGGCCATCTGGTGTGTTCTGTGGTGGAACTGGTCCTCCTGGGAGTAGATACGCCGGAGGCAGAGGAATTAGGAATACTGGATGGCATTTTTGCAGGAGATAGGTTGGGAAGAGGTATAATCCAGGTAGCTGTGGGAGTAGGTGGGTTTGTAAAAAAAAAAAGGTCGGTGTCAAGTCGGTCGTCACTAATGGAGATGGAGAGGTCCAGGAAGGGGAGGGAGGAGTCAGAGATGGTCCAGGTGAATTTAAGGTCGGGATGGAATGTGTTGAAGTTGATGAACTGCTCAATCTTCTCACGGGAGCACGAGGTAGCACCGATGCAGTCATCAATGTAGCGGAGGAAGAGGTGGGGAGTGGTGTCGGTATAAGATGGATTGTTCTACGTAGCCAACAAAGAGACCGGCATAGCTGGAGCCCAAACGGGTGCCCATGGCTACCCCTTTAGTCTGGAGGAAGTGGGAGGATTCGAAGGAGAAATTGTTAAGGGTGAGGACCATTTCAGCCAAATAAATGAGTGTGTCAGTGGAAGGGTACTGTTGGGGACGTTGGGAGAGGAAGAAATGGAGGGCTTGGAGGCCCTGGTCATGGTGGATGGAGGTGTAGAGGGACTGGGTGTCCATGGTGAAGATCAGGCGTTGGAGGCCGGGGAAACGGAAGTCATGGAGGAGGTGGAGGATGTGGTTGGCGTCTCGAATGTATGTGGGGAGTTCCTGGACAAAGGAGATAGGACAGTATTGACGTAGGTGGAAATGAGTTTGGTGGGGCAGGAGCAGGCCGAGACAATGGGTAGGCCGGGGTGGTCAGGCTTGTGGATCTTGGGAAGGAGGTAGAATCGGGCAATGCGGGGTTCCCGGGCTACGAAGTTGGAAGCTGTGGGTGGGAGATCTCCTGAGGTGAATGAGGTTCTCTACGGTCTAGGAGATGATGGTTTGGTGAGGGGGGATGGAGAAAGTGAGGACTGCAGATGCTGGAGATCAGAGCTGAAAATGTGTTTTTGGAAAAGCGCAGCAGGTCAGGTCAGGGATGATTCCTGAAGAAGGGTTCATGCCCGAAACGTCGATTCTCCTGCTCCTCGGATGCTGCCTGACCTGTGCTTTTCCAGCACTGATGGGGGATAGAGTCATGGGTCGAGGGGGCAGTAGGAGGAGGTGTCTTCGTGACCCTTTTTTTAAAATTAGATTAAATTGCCTACAGTGTGGAAACAGACCCTTTGGCCCAACCTGTCCACACCAACCCTCCAAAGAGTTATCCACCCAGACCGATTTCCTAATGCACCTAACACTATGGCAATTTAGCATTGCCAATTCACCTGACCTACACATCTTTAGACTGTGGGAGGAAACCGGAGCACCTGGAGGAAACCCACACAGACACAGGGAGAATTTTCCAAACTCCACACAAACAGTTGCCCGAGGCTGGAATTGAACCTGGGACCCTGGTGCTGTGAGGCAGCAGTGCTAACCACCGTGCCAACCCTTGTTAATGAAAAAGGTAGAACGTCTGTACAAACTCCTTTTACCCTCACAAAGTAGAGTCCTCCGTATGAATATATGTAGTTCCTAGAACATGAAATTCATTGCAAATCCAACGGGAATTATTTTTTGGTTTCTTGAGTCCCAGTCTTTTTGAGTGCAAGATGGAAATTTTTAACTTTTGTTTTCCTTGTTCCTTAAAGTTAAATGATTATAAAACACCTTTTTTGACCTGGGGTAAGCAAAAATGCCGCAGTATCCATCAATAACATTTTCTTACAATTGTAATTTGCTTTACCAATAGGTCAGCTCCACAGCAAAGACAAACTCTTCGAGATCTCCAAAATAAATCGAACACTAGCACTGCAGTTGCCTTGGGCACGTCGCCACTTTATCCTGCTTCAAGCAAGAGCGTCTCGCCAGTTTTAAGCACAGCTCTTTCCGCAGGCCTTGCCCTTCAATCTGATCAGCCTGTAGCATTTACAGGCAGCTCTAACTTACCCACAGCTTCAGCTGCACCATGTATAGAGCAGCCTGGGATGCAGCACGATGCACAAGGAGGCCTCAAAACCTCACCTATGCCTCAGCAGGAAATTTCCCTCACTAATGTTTTAGTACCTCTAGAATCAATTAAACCAAGTGAGTATTTTCACTTTGTTCTTTACTTCAGTGCAGAGGCTGCAGTTATTCTCCTTTTTGTGGCAGACTGTGTTAAAGGAAGTTCTGATGAAACAACTGTTTCTATTGGTGGGAGGGTCCTTAGGCAGATGGCACTGGTTTAAAGTGGTTGGTTAAGGGAGGGCGTGAACTGTTTTTATGATCAAGTTGCAATCTGGAATGGACGATCGAAAAGGATGGTGGAAACCAATTCAACAATAACTTGCAGGGTATGCTTGTAATGGAACATTGATCGGAGCAATAGGACAGGAGAAGTACACCTATTAGATAGCTCTTTCGAAGAGCTAGTGCCTGGAAATCTCCTGTGTTATATTATTCCATGATTATGAAATGACTTTGGGAGCTTTCACTTTGCAAAGACACTTTAGCAAGTCATTTGATAAGGTTCCCTATGGTAGGCTCATTCAGAAAGTGAGGCATGGGATCCAGGGAAATCTGGCTGTCTGGATACAGAATTGACTGGCCCATTGAAGGCAGAGAGTGGTAGTAGATGGGAAATATTCAGCCTGGAGCTCAGTAATCAGTGGTGTTACGGAGGGATCAGTTCTGGGACCTCTGCGCTTTGTGATCTTTATAAATGGCTTGGATGAGGAAGTGGATGGGTGGGTTAGTAAGTTTGCTGATGACATGAAGGTTGGTGGAGTTGAGGATAGTGTGGAGGGCTGTTGTAGCTTGCAACAGGACATTGACAGGATGATAAGTGACACGGTGATAAGTGGCAGATGGAGCCCTGAAGAAGGGCTCGTGCCCGAAACGTCGATTCTCCTGCTCCTTGGGTGTTGCCTGACCTGCTGCGCTTTTCCAGCAACACACTTTCACTCTGATGTCCAGAATCTGCAGTCCTCACTTTCTCCTAGAAGATTTTTTACCCAAGGTGATAGGGTTGTTAAGAAGATGTATGGTGTGTTGGCTTTCATTAGCAGGGGGATTGAGTTTAAGAGCTGCAAGGTTATGCAGCTCTGGTTGGACCACACTTAGAATATTGTGTTCAGTTCTGGTCGCCTCATTATAGGAAAGATCTGGAAGCTTTAGAGAGGTGCAGAGGATATTTACCAAGATGTTGCTTGGACTGGACGGCATGTCTTATGAAGAAAGGGTGAGGGTGCTAGGCCTTTTCTCATTGGAGTGAAGAAGATAAGAGGTGACTTGATAGAGGTGTACAAGATGTTGAGAGGCACAGATAGAGTGGATAGCCAGAAACTTTTTTTTTCCCTTGGTGGAAGTGTCTATCACGAGGGGGCATAAATTTCAGGTAGTTGGAGGAAGGTTTAGGAGAGATGTCAGAGGTAGGTTCTTTGCATAGAGAGTGGTGGGTGCGTGGAATGCACTGCCAGCAGTGGTAGGAGAGTCAGATACATTAGGGACATGTAAGAGACACCTGGATAGACACGTGAAGGGTATGTAGTTTAGTGTGATCTTTAGAGTAGAATAACTGGCCGGTACAACATCAAGGGGCTGTATGTCCTATGACTTATGTAATTTCATGAGCAGGCAGAACTGCGTTTTGTTGTTGTGGTTCTGTTCGCCGAGCTGGGAATTTGTCTTGCAAATGTTTCGTCCCCTGTCTAGGTGACATCCTCAGTGCTTGGGAGCCTCCTGTGAAGCGCTTCTGTGCTGTTTCCTCTGGCATTTATAGTGGCCTGTCTCTGCTGCTTCCGGTTGTCAGTTCGAGCTGTCCGCTGTAGTGGCCGGTATATTGGGTCCACCTTTGAACACCTACGGGCGAGAGACGCTAAGACAAGCTAGGAAATGGGAATCCTGTGGCAACCGCCTAAGCGCCACATACAAACAACTCCGGTTCCTGCATGAATGCCGAAAGAATCGAATCCTTCCACCATGTGTCAGATACAGACCACCAGTCAACAATCCACAAGCCAGGGACACAGCCAGACAGAACGGATTCAGGATGATCCAGGTAATGATTACAGACGCTCACAACAGACTACACAAATACAGACAAGAAATTGCGTGTCAAAAATCGTTAATTTCAAAAACCACCAATCAGGAATGGACCCGGACCGTAGAACAGGCAGTCACCATAGGACAGAACAGGACCACACACCGCAAAAAAACGGCACTAAAAGAAAAAATGGCCAAACTAACACACAAAGAAGAGGACACCACACCACACACCTGGGTTAAAAACCTCTCCCACAGACACGGAAAGAACAATACTGGCCAAGGGACCCAACTACAACCACAGGGACGCCAAGACAGCAGACTTCCCAGCAGCACTAGAATGCACACTCAGGAACAATGGACTGACAGAAGAGACACAACAAACTGTGAGACAAAGTATCGTACCGCTGATAACAAGAAAAAAACAAACACGTAACCTCAACACCAAGGAGAGGGAAGCACTAAAATCACTAAGAAACGATAAGAACATAATTATACTACCAGCAGACAAAGGCAGAATGACGGTCATCCTGGACAAAGCCGAGTACATGCAAAAAGCACAACAACTACTTGCAGATACCAACACCTACCAAAAGAGGGAGTTTGACCCCACCCCACAGCTCACCAACAGGATAAACAACACACTGAGGAATCTACAAAAAAACGGACAGATAACCAGGTCTGACCTACAAAGAATGAAACCTGAAAGCAACAACACCCCCAGATTCTATGGACTACCCAAAGTGCACAAACCAGACATCCCACTCAGACCCATAGTATCACTACCAGGGACACCATCACACAAACTGACCAAAGAACTACAGCAGAAACTGAAACACCTGATCAGCGGATCCAGACAATCTATACAATCGACACAGGAATTCTTGGACATCATCAGAAATATACACATAGACAAGGAAGAAACTATGGTCTCATTCGATGTAACGACACTGTTCACCTCCATCGACAAAACACTAGCCAAAGAAACAATAGCCAACCTGCTGGACAGTCATAACAGACAACAGGACGTTGAACCTATCAACAAAGGCGGCATACATAAACTACTGGACTTGTGCCTCACAACACACTTCACATTCAATAACCAAATATACGAACAAATCAACGGAACACCCATGGGCTCACCGATCTCTGGACTCATAGCAGAAGCAGTAATGCAAAGGTTAGAACAAACAGTCTTACCACAACTTCAACCCAAACTCTGGGTCAGATACGTGGATGACACCTTTGTAATAATTAAAAACACAGAAATCGAGAACACACACCAGATCATCAACGCCACACTCACAGGAATCCGATTCACTACTGGACCCAATATACCGGCCACTACAGCGGACAGCTCGAACTGACAACCGGAAGCGGCAGAGACAGGCCACAATAAATGCCGGAGGAAACAGCACAGAAGCGCTTCACAGGAGGCTCCCAAGCACTGAGGATGTCACCTAGACAGGGGACGAAACGTTTGCAAGACAAATTCCCAGCTCGGCGAACAGAACCACAACAACAAAACGCAGTTCTGCCTGCTCATGAAATTACATAAGTCATAGGACATACAGCCCCTTGATGTTGTACCGGCCAGGGAGAGACTGTGAAAGTGCAGGTGAAACTTTGGATGTGGAAGGCTCCTTTGAGGCTGTGGACAGAGGTGAGGGGGGAAGGTGTGGGTGCAGGTTCTGCAATTCCTACGGTAGCAGAGGAAGGTGCCAGGAGGAGAGGGTGGGTTGCTGGGGGGGCTTTTCCAGCAACACAATCTAAACTCTGATCTCCAGTATCTGCCGACCTCGCTGTCTCCTGTTTGGTCTCATAGATGATAGCAGATTTCCTAGCCAACAAGTCTGCTTCTGACTGTGAGCATTAGACTTTTATATCTCACTGAGCCCAATCCCGACCTCATCTAGCATCCACACAGGCAGACAAACACACGCAGTAACTTTCACAGTCTCTCCCTCATTCACACGTCTCTTGCACATCTTGTTATGTGATGTGGAACAGATGATGCTTCAAGATGAAGGGAGAGAGAAGATGCCTGACCAACGTTGGTTGAGATGTTTGGCAAAAGGTTAGAGGACAGTGGTGGATGAATGGTAAGTGCATGGCGTTAGCGATGCTCACCATATGGGAAATGGCAGGTGTGAGAAACTACTGTTGCAGCATTTTATGATCAATACACTTCACTTGACTTTCTTCTCCATCTCTGCCACACAGGTAGCATCTTGCCAGTTACTGTATATGATAAGAATAGTTTTCGAGTTCTGTTTCATTTTGCGAAGGATCCTCCACCAGGGCAGCCAGATGTTTTGGTTGTTGTCACTTCCATGATCAGTACGGCACCACAACCAGTGAAAAATATAAGATTCCAAGCTGCTGTTCCTAAGGTATAACTGACCCCAGGGTCCTTCTTTTATATTAGCTTTTTTCCACATTCTTTGTGCAAGTTGTCATTTTGCAAGATTGGATTATTTTTAAATGTAGTTACCCTTCTCCTGAATGGACTAACTCTGACTTGCATTCCATTGAACTAATTCCTTAATACTTTGCCAGGTACCTTGTGTCTTATCCCATGTCTTGGAGTTAGCTACTCTATTGTGATGGTCTACTGGCCATCATAAGTTATATTTACACAGTCTGCATTTTCCATTGGGGTTCTGTAAATAGTGATCAGAAGTATGATGTCTTCTGATATATTCATCTGCTGTTCAGGCCATGTATTCTAAGACTTGGCTGTAGTGCTGTTTCTGCCACTTTAATTGGCAGCATAGGCTCAGGACCAAATCTGGGATATCTCTGATATGTAGCTCACTTCCACTTTTTATTATTCTTTCATAGGATGAGTGTTGCTGGCAAGGTCAGCATTTGTTGTCCATCCTTAATTGCCCTTGAGCTGAATGGCTTGCTTGGTGATTTTCCGAAGGCAATTTGGAATCAAATACCATAGGTCTGGAATCTCACATGGGCTCGATCTGTCAAGCATGGCAGATTTCCTTCCTTAAAGGGCACTAATGAACCAGATGCGTTATTATGACAATCAACAATGGTTTTGTGGTCCTCATTTCCAAGAGGAATTCTGGATTTGTTGAGTGGATTGAAATTCCACATGCTGCTGTGGTAGGATTTGAACCAGTATTCCCAGGCCATCAAAAACAAGATAGAATGGAGAAACTCAGCAGGTTTGGCATCATCTGTGGAGATGGAAATATCATTGATGTTTTGAGCCAAATGTGACTCTTTGGGGAGTCATATCAGGCTTAAAACATCAACTCTTTCTTTCTCCACAAATGCTGCCAGACCTGCTGAGTTTCTGTTTTTCAGATTTGCAGCATCTGCAGGTTGTTCCCAGAGTATTAGCATGGATCTCACTACTAATACTCGAGTGACATTACCTTTATGTCAGTGTATCACCCTAAAATCATTCAACTCTTTGATCAGAATCTTTTCTCCAACCCAGAGAATGGGATTGCTTTTCAATTTGCAGCTTCCATTGATGATATACCATCCGCAGCTTAGGTACTGAGCATCCTACATGTCCTTGAATAAATTGAGTCCCTTAGGTGGTCCTTTGTCTATTAGCTGCTGGAAGCAGAGTATTCTGCCTCAGCAGGCTGGAAGACATGACAGCAGGGAAAAATATAAATCATGACTTCCAAGGCCAACAGTGATGGGCCTGTGTAAAACTCAGCCTTTAATTCAGTGCTTTCATTGAAACTGCTGGATGTTTCTTTAAAAAAAAGCACGAGGTTTCTGTTTTATGATTTCTGGCTCCATTTGCCATTAATAAACTTTGTTTAGTTACTTCCTTATTGAATTAGAGATGCAGAGATGCAGGAAGCGGACCAGTTTTGGTAGGTTATTTTATAGAATCCTGACAGTGTGGAAACAAGCCCTTTGGCCCAATAAGTCCACACCAACCCTCCGAAGAGTAATCCACCCAGACCCATTCCCCTACCCTATATTTACCCCTGACTAATGCACCTAACATACACATCCTTGAACACTATAGACAATCTAGCATGGCACATCTTTGGATTATGGGAGGAAACCGGAGCATCCGGAGGAAACCTGCAGACGGGGAGAATGTGCAAACTCCACACAGACAATCCCCCAAGGCTGGAATCGAACCCAGGTCCCTGGAATTGTGAGGCAGCAATGCTAACCACTGAGCCAGCATGCCATCTCTTTTATCGTTCCCCAGAATGGGTAATTGGCTTCAATCCAGAGGCTAGAGATTGAGAATCACAGCTCCATATTAAGTATGGCTGACCAGGAGACTCTCCTGTTCTTATCACTCACTGCAAGTGCATTAGAAGGATATACAAACTCATGATCAACTTGTTTGGCCACACCGTTAATGAACCTCTCATGATTGTCAAATCTGTGGAGAGTTTCAACCAAGTGCTTCTGGTTCAAAGTCTGAGACACTACCCACTTCACCAGAGATCTTCATTGTTTGCAATCGTTACCCTTGATTACACTACTGCCTGTATTTCATCCTCAGCCTTCCACTTATCCGATGTGTCTAATCTGATGCTTTCACACCATCGATGAACAACACTTACTGTATATCAAGAATTTGGGCATGTATCTTTATTAACTGTCCAGTATTGGTGTTGGGAGAACTTTAGCGAATCAGGGGTGTGAGAAGCAGATAGCATTTGTTTGTGAATGGAATATCATTGTGGGAAGTTGGAGAAAGATAAGAAGTATGAAATCTAAATCTGGGTTACTGTGAATGCGTGGACTCCAATAAACCAGATTCTGTAGTTACAAGCAAAGGTTGCCATATGGGAATATATGATATTATGGAGATCTAGCTCAAGGAAGGGCAGGGCTAGTTGCTGTATATTTCTGGGTGCAGCTGTTGATAAAATATTGGAAAGGAGGAGGGATGGAGGAATTGGTTAAGGGAAGTATTGCATTGCTGGAGAAGGAAGGTACCTGAGGGTTCAAAGAATCAATTTAGCAAGAGCTAATGATCAAAAAGGTTGCAATTGTATTGTTTAAAACCATAAAAAATTGGAACAGGACTAGGCCATTCGGCCCCTCAAGCCACAATTCAATAGGATTGTGACTGATCCAACTTTCCTCGCATCCACTATGCTGCATTTCCCCATAGCCCTTGATTCTCCTGCTGACCAAGAATAAATCTATCTCGGCCTTAAGTATAAACAAGGTCTCTACCCCCACAGTTCTCTGTGGCAAGAAGTTCCAAAGACAACTTGATCCTCTGAGAGAAGAAACTCCTCTTCATCTTGTTCTTTTGTAAAGACAGATGCAAAAATATTAATTAATATTATTAAACACTTTAAATGTCTCTAGCCTTTGTGTAAATCCCTGTTTTGATGCCCCTTAATTCTGAGACTACGCCCTCTCGTCCTAGACTCTTTAATGTGGGGAAATGTCTTCTCATATATAAGCATCCGATATATTTCAATGAGATCACCGTTCACTCTTCTAGACTCCTGTGAGTACAGTCGCAAGCTGTCCACCTTTGCTCCCAAGACAATCTCTCCATACTGGGAATCATCCCAGGGAACCTTCTGTTCACTACCTCCAGTGCTTGGTGTAGTTTATAGACGACCAATGGGAGCAACTTAGGGGAAGATGTGCAGGGAAATTACAGAGAGGTGCAACATTCTGGAGTGAATATACCTCCCTGAGTGCAGACTGGGACAGAAAGGGAAAAGTGTTAAATGTTCCAGATTGTGTTCAGGAAAATCTTCTACATTGTGTCCAGCCCACAAGAAAGGGCACGCTATTAGATGTTGTTCTTAGAAATGACGTGGGGCAAGTACCTCAGATATCGGTCGAGGAATGTTTTTAGGAGATAGCAGTCAATGTATAATAACAACATGTGGGATGATAAAAAAGAATAATAGGAAATCCAGAGTAAGAATAATTAACTGGGAGAGAGCTGACTTGAATAGGACAAGGACAGAACTGTACAGCATCCCCCCCATCCCTGTTCCAACCTTCCAACTCGGCAGCGCCCTCGTGACCTGTCCTCCCTGTCCATCTTCTTTCCCACCTCGACCTATCACCATTACCCCCACCTCCATCTACCTATCACACTCTCAGCTACCTCTGCCCCCCACCCAAGCCCAACCCCCCCCCCCCCATTTATCTCACCAGCCTCTGCTCCCAGCCTCATGAAGGGCTTTTGCCCAAAATGTCAATTCTCCTGCTCCTTGGATGCTGCCTGACCTGCTGTGTTTTTCCAGCACCACACTCTCAATTCTACCTTCAAAGAGGAGCTGGTTCAATTACAATCCAGGCATATTCTCTCGAAAGGGAGGATAAACCGTTTCCGAGCTCCCTAGATGAGAAAGCTGATAGAGGAAAAATATGTGCTTATGACATACCAGAAAAGTTCATTTCAGAACCGAGAAGAATTTAGAAGTTTCAGAGAGGTGAAAAAGCATATTCGAGAATCAGCGAGATTATGAGAAAAGACTGGTAGCCAACATAAAGAGGAATTCTAAACTTTTCAATCGGCACATAACTCATATGGTAAAAAAAGCAGGAAAACCAATTAAACACCAAAATGGGGATTTACACACAAGGGCAAGAGGCATTGTTGAAGTGTTTAATAATAATCATTAATATTTTTGCATCTGTCTTTACAAAGGAACTAGATGTTATCTAGGCCATGGTGAGAGAGGAGGAATCTCAGTCACGAGAAAGGTTCAGAATTGATAAGGAGGAAGTGTTGGGTAGACTGTAGGTGTTTAGTGTTGACAAGGCACCAAGATGAGATGCATTGAAGGAAGTGAGAGTAAAAATTGCAGGGGCGTTGACAGTATTCTTTGTCTTCAGTAGCCTTAGGAGGGGTGATAGAGGACTGGACTACTGCAGGTGTTAAGCCCTTGTTCAAAAGTAAGCCAAATAAGTAAAGAACAGTCATGTTTAACTGCAGTGGTGGGGAACTTTTAGAAATAATTAGTCAGAATAGAATTATCATTACTTTAAAAAAAAAGTCTTCAACCATCGCTATTACTAATCTGGAAACTTTGTGAAAGTGCAAAGCGTTTATTTAAAATCAAGAAATATGTAAAGTTGGTAGATATTGAGGCCACAATGATTGACGTGATTTTAATTGCATGAGATATATGAATTTCTTCTCCGCTTTTTTGGTCTGGTGAGCTATTTCCCATCTTTGGTGCTTGATGTCTCTATATTTCTTGCTGAGAAGAACATTGAAGCAAGAGCAAGGCCATTCAGCCCATTGAGCCTGTCCCACATTATGAATCGTGACTGATTATCTCCTCAATGCATTGCGTCCCTAACTCTTAATGTCATTAGTTTCCAGAAACCTCCAGTCAAGGCCTTGCAGTCATCTACAGCCTAAAGATTGCCTTCAAAAATCTTGAAATCAGTTGTCTTGTGGCAGCAGAGCACAAGCTTTCTCCTTCTCTTTGATTTTGCTCCTCACAAAGTCCGAAGGGTTTTTAAGAATTGTGTCACTGACTTACTAGTTTGGAGAGCAGGAGATGTGTAAAGCCTTAAAAAGTGTTAGGTTGCTTTACAAGATGTTGTTCATAGGAACAGGGAGTACACCATTGAGTCCCTTTTGAGCTTATGCTGCATTTAGTGAAATTATAGCTGATCTCTGACTTGTATTGATTTAAAGATAATGGGGTTTTGATGACAAAAATCTGTCAGACTGGTTTTAAACATTTAATTGACTCCCCAGTCTCATTTTGAAGGAGGATGTTTGAAAATGCCACTGCCCTTTCTGTGAATAAATATATTTTGTTACATCATCCCAATACAGTCTGGCTTCAGTTTGTGTTACATCCCGTTCCACTGGGCTCTCCTACCAGAGGAAATTGTTTTTCTCTTTTGCCCATTTGTGCCCCCTCTCCTTTGCTGTCTCACCTGTTCGCATCAGCTCTCTCACCCACTCTCTAGCTGACCAACTCCTTGTGAAAATTTTTAATTGCATTGTTTTGCAGGTCATGAAGGTCAAGCTGCAGCCTCCCTCTGGCACCGAGCTACCAGCATTTAATCCAATACTTCAGCCTTCTGCAATTACACAGGTCTTACTGCTAGCAAACCCACAGAAGGTGAGTGTGCTTTTAATTATTGTGCACATTGTTAACACACTAATAACTGAGACAAGTGATTTTGGCAGAGCAATAACTTATCCCCTCTAACCCTGTCTCATCGCTGATCATAAGAATTTTTCTTTGTTAAAATGGTAACATAACTGTTCACTGTTATTGTATAGCACTGCATTGTATAATCAGTCTTGATGTGTATGTACATCATCCCTCTTGCTCAGTTCAAGAAAGTATTTTCTGCTGCCTTGTGGGAGGAGTTCAATATTAGGGGATGTTTAATATAAGATAGTTATGAATAAATTTTCAGAAAAAGCCATTTGAAACCTTAGGATGATCATTTCTGCATGGTTGAGAGAGTGTCTCTAAGCCAAGGTACATGTTCCATGCTGAAGATTATACCCAATGGCAAACCCAGCAGAGTTTTTGGTGATAGCAGAAGGATTAGAATGTTTAGGGGCAATTGTTACTCATAGACGGAGGACCCTTTGGTAGAGGGCATGATTCCTAGAGGGACTCATGAGGAAGGCAATGGGAATGTTCCTAGTGCTTTTCTGCCGAGAGTACTGGTACCTTTTGAAGGTGAAAATGGGTTCTCTCGACACAACCCATGGAGGAAAGCTTGAGGCCAAAATGTGTGGAGAAATGAGCAGAGGACCTGTCCTGGGGCAAATCATTACAGATAATTCCAAGAGGGAATTGAGATGCAACTTCTTTATCTAGAGAGTGGTTAGAATGCAGAACTTGCTGTTGTTGGGATTATTAGAATAAATATTCTTCAAGGCTGGCTAGATGAATAGATGTGAGAAAAGGTAATGAATTGGACGTGTAGATAAGTTCCTATAGATCTTAAACACTAACACAAATCAGTTAGGTTGAATGGCCTGTTGCATAGTGCAAATCCTGTGTAATTCCCAAGAAGGCAAAGAGATGAACTGTTCAGATGACTCGGTCAGTGAACAAGGCAAATGAAAGAATGTGAGGTCCTCCTCTCTGGAAACTTTCAATCCTACTGTGTTGATGTTCCTGGTCCTTGTCATGGCTTAGCATAGAAACAAAGGTAAGACCTACACATGGAAAGCACAGGAACCCAAGCACAGTCTCTTCAGAACTCAAGATGTTCAATACTCCACTCAAGTGAGAACCAAATAGTTTGATTTCTTTTTAATAGGGCTGATGATATTGCACCTCTGTTGTTAAGAGGTAGTTTGTTTCTTTTGGAAAATGTTCTTGTTTGGATGTTTATGAACAAAAGACTAAAATGCAGTATCACTCTTTACAGGAGAAAGTCCGGTTACGATACAAGCTCACATTTACATTGGGCGAGCAAACCTTCAATGAGATGGGAGACGTAGACCAATTCCCACCCCCAGAGTCGTGGGGAAAGCTCTAACTGGGTCATAAACAAGGACACTATACAATACTACTGCTCTGCTGTTGGGTGACCACCAACAGTTTGCTGATAAGGTGAACAATGGGCAATGATAACTAAAACTGAATCCTAATTCAGTTGATTTCTGATTTCTAAGGCAGATCTGATAGTACACTATACTAATCTGGAACGAGACCTCTGTCCTGCTATTGGGCAGGATGCTGTTATTCCCTCCTGTTAGCTGGCAATGTCAAAATAGTCCCCTCTCTTTGTATGGTGGTGTTACACCTGATGTCAGTGTGTGATAAAATTGTTCAAAAATTTGTTGTTCTGCCTGGCTTCAAAGTCTCCTTTTTCTGAAGTACATATTTTACTCTTCGTCCCAAATTGAATCAGTGTAGGTTTCCCAGTTGATGAGGCTAGTATGGACCTAATACACGAGGACCAGAATATTTGATTCCTGCTCTGTGCTAAATCAGTCACTATCAGTTCGAGCAACACCCCACTGCATTGACTCTGTGCTAGCAAGACTGAAAATCAGACAGCAATTCCAATTCAAAGTTTTATCAAGTGGGCCGTCCTCTGAAGTGCCTCTCTGGGTCATTGGGCTTGACTGCAATACTCTTGGTTGTCAAATACTCCTCTGGCTCATTTATGAAGATTGACCATTTGGACTCTGAAATGGAGTAGGGAGTGTAGGTTGTGGGATAACAAATCATCCAGCAAAAATCGGCCCTTTTTATTAAAGGCAAATATTTTTAGAAATTTCATGTTAGATAGTGAGAATTTTTTTGTCTTCCTCAAATACAGTATCGTAATTTTGACTTGGGGCAGTGGTTGGATTGTTTGATTTGCACAGTTTGGAGTGCGTCAGCATGCCACACTCAGCTTACAACCTAAGAAGTTCAGATATGGGAGCAGAGAATCTCTTACCAATGTTTCCCTGGAGAGTGTATCATTATAGATTCAACCAGCAATCTATTGTGAATTTTGATCTCACCCCTGGACAAGTTCAGCAAGTTCATTGTGGCACTGTAGATTCTCCTTTGTACTGAATGAGGACAAGGGATATTTGATGGGGTTTTCCATCATCCCATGTTCAAATGACCCAGCCCCTCAATTGTAAACCAGTAATTCACTTCCTGTCTGACCACTAAGCGCACCCAGTTGGTTCTCTGTGCCTTCTGGATGACCCAAACCGGCATTGGTATTAAGTGCAGGAGGAACATTCAGGCAAAACTGATGGTACTGACTGCAAAATGCGCACACGTTGAGAGAAGCTATTGCCCACAGCCCATCCCTACTGCCTTTTTGAAACTATGTAGCTGCATTTATCTTTCAAGGCATACAGTGCAAATATTCTGCTGGCATGATTCTTAGGCCTTCAATACATCCGGCGTAAAAGCAGTTCAGATGATAATGTAATCCAGGGGAGGACAACTACTTTAGACTGCTGGTCTCTGGTTGAATTTTACAGTTATTGAGTTCTTTCAGTTTACAATTATTGGAAATACTCATGCGGCCCCTTTAAACAATGAAATAGGATTGATTGTGTAGTGACTATAAAACTGAAAGCCCTGTTTTGGCTTATCAGAAGATGTACCATATAGTTGCCATGTTTGTGTCTCTGCACAAATATTTAAATTCTGTTCAAGGGTAAGCCATTAATGTGAGCATTTTAGAAGCTATGTTGTGTAATTTGTCATTTCTATATAGAACCATAAAATGCAAAAATAGAAGGGAGTTGCTTTCTATTTCCTCCCAAAATTCCAGTGGAGCTGGAGCTGGTAGTGGAAAGGGGAGTGTAACCTGGTGACAGATGGGGCAGGAGGAGGCAGAAACTTTAAAACATTAGTAGCTTCTGCTCAGTAAGTGATTCTATATCATGCTGAAAAACCTTTTAAAAATTTGGTAGTAGTGACATTAATTGCAGTCAATTGCTGAATGACCTAGTAGAATGTTCTAATGACAATAAATATTGCTAACCAGTAAGGTTTTGAAACAATCCAGTAGATGATTATGATGGTAAGGGCTTTTAATTCTAATTCTAATCTGTGTCTTTCCATGAAGATGGAGGCTGGTGAATTCTGTACTGTAGTGTTTTTGTTTGTTTGTCCAGTGACTGTCATGAAGCTTTTTTTGGGGATATATTTATTTAATGTGATAGGTTGTAAATTTAACATATGTACAGATTTACATTAACTTTTAATTACAACTCATTTAATTGTTTGATTCAAATTTGTCAGTGCTTTGTCTTTTAATAATGTTTTTAAACCCTCCACCAACATGACCTAAGGCTCATTATCTTGTTTTTTTTTTGGCTCCTTCCCGCTTATAGACCTTGTGCACAAATTGAATGCCTCACTTGCCTGCATTATTGCATTAACGTTGAAAGATATTCCATTAGTTGAAAAGGACTTTACAACAGTCTGAAATTGTGAAGTTTTTTTTTACATACATGCAAGTTCTTTTCAATTGAATTATTTTTTTAGCTGTAATGTTACCAAATGTGACTTTGAATGATCAGGAGTTAAGATGATGATCCAATAAAGTTACAAGGCTTTTAACTTCACCCTCCCCAGTATAATTTCAGCATTGCTGTCACAAAACTAGTTATATTTTTGTTTTTCCATAAGATATCATTGAAATTATATCAATCTGTCTGTGGACTGTGCTGTTTCTCAATGCCTTCTACAACCTGTCACATTGGACTACATCCAATCTGTTTAAGACTCTTGAGAGAACTGCAGAACTTCTCCAAATTAATTGAATACATGTTCAGAAGGACGATGAGTAATGATTTTAAAG
The DNA here is from genome assembly GCF_047496795.1 of Chiloscyllium punctatum. NCBI lineage: Eukaryota > Metazoa > Chordata > Chondrichthyes > Orectolobiformes > Hemiscylliidae > Chiloscyllium > Chiloscyllium punctatum. The sequence continues at coordinate 88,471,431 of NC_092756.1, forward strand.
TCCAGTGGACCCTTCAGAACTTATCACCCTGTGGTCCAACAATCCTGAGATTATCTCTTCAGCGGGGAGAGGGAGATTTTTGGCCTTGATTCTTAAACAAAGCTGGGATAGAGCGGCAAAGCAAAATGCTACGGATGCATAAAACCTGAAAATGTTGGATGCACGCAGCAGTTCAGACAGCATCAAAAAGGAGAAAAATGCAGGTGAAGCTTTCACATAGCAGAGCCATCTGCAAACGTGAAAAGTGAGAGGTTGATGAGCAAATTAATAAGATCTGAAAAAGAGGGGGCGATTAAAAAGAGTACCAAACAAGCTTTGGCTGAAAACTGTCAAGGAATGAACGAAAAAGTTAAGCACTTTTGAGATAAAGAGTATCTAAATGGCTAAAGAAGTAGCTAACCCAAAGAGTGGGGGAGATGGAAATCTTAATCTGGTCTCGTCTGAAATTAAAACTGTGTTGATAACCAGGATATGGCTTAGGTCTGCAAGGTTCGGACCCAAAGGGGGTCGCAAGGTGCTTTGGAGAAAGATTACATTGTTCTTGCAGGTAAAGTTCCAGTTTCATTCCCATACGACGACAAGCAGTTTTACTTTGCGCAAAACTGTGTAGTACAGGTAGTTAGTTTCCCCAGGAATTAATATATGTAGGTGTTTCTGACAATGAGCCAATTTCATGCTGTGATAAAATATGTTTTGTGATTATATCTTCAGTAGCTGAACCGCTAAATTGCATTGATTAGGAGTGGGGTTCACATAGCACGTGGTACAAGCTTGCTGTTTTAGTGTATGATTCATGGAAATTTCAAAGAGATAAAATAGAAATAAGTAGGAAGGAGAGAGTGAAGGTGAAAGTGCTCCTCTGTTACATAAGGGGCAGGAGCATATTTGGTTTTATCTCCCCAGTTGTATTTTTATAGAACTATTTCATTTGTGTAATTCTAGCCATTCTTAATTTTACTGCACTTACTCTGTTTATAATGTGGGGCAGATTTAGTGACAACCAGAAGCTACACAGCCACAAGAGTCACGTGTGTAATTGTAACACTAACACTCAGATGTTCTCAACTGTCAGGGTATGGTTAGTACATACAACATTAAGCTGCGTTGTTGGTCCTTGCAAATAGACTGCGAGTCAGTCAACAGGCTGCACCCAAAATAGAACTTGATTTTCCAAACATTGCCAGTGGCATGGCTTACATTGGATTCTGCTTGCCCTTTCAGTCATGCAAGATCGGGATCCCTCCTTCTGTCAACTTCTCGTCAGCGGTAACTCTGCAATTTTTTTTAAGGGAAGTTACTTTTGAGCCAGAAAGGCTTGCATTTACATAGCCCCTCAGATTTTGAGTCATAGTCAGATTTTTATTTTGAAAGGCAGACACAATAATATACACAGCAAGATCCCACCATCTGTGAACAACTGATAATTGTTCAGAAGTGTTTGAGAATTAATCTGCAGCAATGTTTGATTGCCCCCTTTTTCCTTCTGCTAAGAGTGTGAGCTTCAGAGGTCCCACTGATTTTCAGATTTCTGACTGAAATGGAGAAACAGCTGTAAGCTCCAACATGAGCTGCATAGAGCTAATTATAAGCCATTGTAACTTCCCATTTCTGAAAGGACAATCTTCTTTGGTGCCTGCCTACCTGTGGGGAGGGAGAGGTTGGACAGTTTGTTCTCAGTACATAGTGTACCATTGATAGTAGTGAGTTTCACCAAGGTACTGACTTCTGGCAAGTTTTTTTTTATTGAGGCCTAGAAATTGGTCATATCTGAATTGCATGCAACAGGTGAGCTTGGTAATAGAACCAAGGGAAATTGACTTGTCCTCATTAACTTGCTATTGGTGAGTTACTGCAGCTGTGGAGGAGCTTGACGACAGCAGGTGAGACCTGGATGGGGATGATGGTACAGTGATTTTATGTGGAGCTCCCCAATAGATCATTAAAGTGAGTTAATTCTTGCCTCTCCAATGGAGCCCTGTTACGCGCCTGAAGAAACTGGTCATGAAATGACTGTGTAATTTGGCACCTGACTTGTGTGTGCAAAGCGACGAATGTCTGTTTGGGTCTTGCTCCAGAGCAAACCATCCAAAGTGGCGTGCATGCAAATTTCTAACATGAGGTGAGCATAGGCATTTTGATTGCCATTTTGGATCCTTAGGTATTCATTTGATTTCAAATTTGTCCCATGCACAGTGATACTACTCAGGTGTGTCACCCTTTGCTAATGCAGCTTTCACTAAATCTCCAGTACCTTTTTTAGGGCTTGTGCGAACTGAAATTTCTAATTTCTAGGTCATTAACAAGTTATCAGCCTTCACAGTATAAAATGGCTGCAGCAGCAGCGTTGCTGATAAAATGTCTCCTGGACTATGTTGACTTTTCTTCTGTTGCTATTGTTAATTTGATTCAAGGACCCTGTTTTACAGCACGGTCTTCGGTTTTGTCTATTTGAAATGTGTGTACCCTTCAGTGGTTCGATGTAACTGGCCCAAGTCAGCTTGGGTGTGCTGAAATAATGTATGAGGAAATATTAATGAAACAGACATGATGACTGAAAAATATGTCACTGTTCAGTGACTTTACAGACCACACTAGAAAGTAAAAATTTTAAAACTGAAAATCTTCAATCTCATTACCCATTACCAAGATGAATATGGCCTGTCAACAGAAATTGGCTTTGGCTGACTATTATTTTGTCCCATGCACAGTCATACTACCCAGGTGTGTCACCCTTTGCTAATGCAGCTTTCACTAAATCTCCAGTGCCTTTTTAGGGCTTGTGCGAACTGAAATAATTTCTTAAAAGGTAGTTTGACCACTTCAAACAGCAGCTGACAAGACCCACCAAGCATAGACCTATGTAAGGCCTTTTTGAGAGAGTCGATAACAAGTGTCAGCAGTGAGTGTATCACCTGTGTGGTACATTGCCAAGTGAAATCTTAATTCCTTCAGGGAAATGTGGTCCATCTGTTCCAATTGGAATCCTTGCCCAGGTTGTGTTTGATCTGCCTCAGAAAGTGGAAATGTGTTTAGTCTGAGCACTGAGGTGTTGTTTCCTTTATTCTAACACTGCTTATCTATTTGTTCCAATAAACACCCTTTGTCTCCCCTGCTTGGGATCTGTAGAACTGACTTGTGTATATATTTATATGGTCTTTTGGAATTATGTACATTAGAGCAAAAATTTATTTATGGGAATTAAAGTTTTGTTTTCCTGGGATTGTGAGAGTCTTGTGATGTACACCAGGCGTCTTTTTTCTTTTGTGTATATCTTTTTCTCAATAAATTATCCAAGGTCTATTTTTTATTTTTCTATCAGATTTCAAGGGAATCTTTTTACAGTTTTTACAGTAAACAGCAGAAGTGACTGTGCCCATCTGTCAGAACTGGACTTGAACCCAGATTCTGCAAATGTATGATGATTAGTGCAACTGCAGCCTGTCGAACTGAAGGAACTTTACATTTTCAATACTGATGCAATAGTGAGAGAGAGGAGGTTAATGAAATATTGCTTACTATTTGATCCATCAGCAACGTAAGTACTTTAGTCTCTGTTGTGCCTGCTGCATGATTACCAACTTCCGTGTTTAAAATAGTTGAAACAACATTTTTACTCAAGAGATGTCTCCTGGATTGTGGTCGGTTTACCTCTGTGGCTCTCACTGCAGTACGGTCTTGATTTTGTCTATTCAAAATGTTTCCTTCAATAGTTCAATACAACTGGGCCAAGTCAGCTGAGGTTCGCTGTAATAATGTGTGGGGGAAATGTTGGTCAAATAGCCCTTCCTGAAGAAGGGTTCATGCCCGAAACGTCGATTCTCCTGCTGCTTGGATGCTGCCTGACCTGCTGCGCTTTTCCAGCAACACATTTTCAGTCCTCAAATAGACATAGTAACTGGAAAATATGTCACTGTTCAGTGACTTGACAGACCCTACTGAAAAATAAAAATTAAAAATCTTCGACCCATTGCCAGGATGAAAATGATATGGCAACAGGAATTTGGCTTTTCTGACTTTTTTTATATTGTCACTTGGGGGAAGTGATGCTCAGATGAAACCCCAGCCTTCTTCTCTCGTACTGTTTCTCGTGCGCTCTCACTCTCTCTCACTCTCTCTCACTCACTCTCTCTCACTCACTCTCTCTCACTCTCTCTCTCACTCTCTCTCTCACTCTCTCTCTCACTCTCTCTCTCACTCTCTCTCTCACTCTCTCTCTCACTCTCTCTCTCACTCTCTCTCTCACTCTCTCTCTCACTCTCTCTCTCACTCTCTCTCTCACTCTCTCTCTCTCTCTCTCTCTCACTCTCTCTCTCACTCTCTCTCTCACTCTCTCTCTCACTCTCTCTCTCACTCTCTCTCTCACTCTCTCTCTCACTCTCTCTCTCACTCTCTCTCTCACTCTCTCTCTCACTCTCTCTCTCACTCTCTCTCTCTCACTCTCTCTCTCACTCTCTCTCTCACACTCTCTCTCTCTCTCTCTCTCTCACTCTCTCTCTCACTCTCTCTCTCACTCTCTCTCTCACTCTCTCACTCTCTCTCTCACTCTCTCTCTCACTCTCTCTCTCACTCTCTCTCTCACTCTCTCTCACTCTCTCTCACTCTCTCTCACTCTTTCACGTCCTTTCTTTCGTCCGTCCTTTCTTTCTTTCTCTTTCCTTCCCCATTAACTTTTGACAGTTCTTGAACTCCGACTCTGAGTTGTATTGCTGAGGCTCTATAAGTCTCTGTTTAGACTGCATTTGGAATATTAAGAGCAATTTTGGGTCCCATATCTAAGGAAGGATGTGCTGGCCTTTTGAGGTCCAGCGAAGGTTCATAAAGATGATGTCAAGAATGAAGGGCTTGTCACATGAGCAATTGAAGACTCTGGCGAAAGTGAGTACTGCAAATGCTGGAGATCAGAGTTGAGAGTGTGGTGCAGGAAGGGTTGATGAAGGGCTTTTGCCCGAAACGTCGATATTTTTTTTTTGATTTTTTAAAAAAAAATTTTTGTATTTTTTTTTCCCTGCTCCTCAGATGCTGCATGACTGCTTTGCTTTTCCAGTACCAGATCAGAGTTGAATACTCTGGATCTGTATATGGAGTTTAGAAGGATCAGGGTGGGTACTGATTAAAATTTACAGAATACTGAGTGCCCTGGATACAATGAGAAGGTAATTCCACTAGTTGGAGAAACAAGGGCCAAAGGGAACAGCCTCAAGAGTGAAAGCATGACCCTTTAGAACTGAGATGAGGAATTTCTTCAGTCGGTGGGTGGTGAAGCTGTGTAACGCATTGCTGCAGAGGGCTGTGGAGGCCCAAACGTTGATGTCTTTAAGACAGAGGTGAGTTCTTGATTAGTAAGGGGATCAAGAATTGTAGGCACAAGGCAGGAGAATGTGTTGTGAAACACATCAGCCATGATCAAATTGCAGAGTAGACGCAGTGGGCCACATGGTCGAATTCTGCACCCATGTCTTATGGCATCAATGCCCAAGATTTTATCAAGACATCTGTATTCTCTTACCTAAAGTTCAACACAATCACATTGTACATCTTTATCAGGATAGTTGACACGTTTGATTCCACCATTCCCTAGATGTTGAGGGAAGAAATACCACCTTCCAAGGGATGAAATGCGCATGTGTGTAACCATCTAAGGCAGAAGGAGTCAACATGGGATTACTGCTGCAATCCAGAATAAGGGCCTTCTGCCTTTGAACTGGTTTCCAGTCCTTGGAATTTGAATCACCCCAACAGGGAGGGGCATGAGTCCAGGTACAAGGTTGGTTAAGAATTTTAGAGCTGCTCGCTGTAGCTGCCGCCTCAACATCTAATTGACTCTGTAACTTAACTGACCCTGCTCAGCTCATAACCCTGTATACCTACTTTTCTAATTGACGAGAGTCAACTGTGCTACACTTATGTATCTCATGGCTGTGAATGGGTAAGGTGCCAGCAGAGAATCCTGGAAAGCAGCTCTAATGGGAGGAAAGACATAGCACATGACTCTTATCAGAAGTGCTCAACCTGAGAGTTTGGAGACAGATGAAATTAAGAGTGAAAGTATCTGCGCTGAGAAAGCCAGCGATGCTGTGGGGGAGCAGGACCAAGTGAGCTTCTGCTTTCAGTAAACTGGCGCAGACTCTGGTTGCAGGTGAGAAGTTGTCTGTTCAGCCCATTCTGTTCTGCAGTTCCTCCAAGTGCACATGTTTGTTAGATGGGTAACTTGATTAGCTGACTTTGTACAGCCAGCACATAGAGGCTAAACAACATTGAACAGCAGGAGTGATGAACTTTTAATCATTGATTCAAGAGAGTTATTTATTCCAATATTGTGTTGGCTTTTTGTAAGACCTATCCAGTTGGTCCAGCTGAACATCCTGCACGATAGCAAGAAGTCATACATAACTCTATGCTAATCTCAATCTGACCTCTGCCCATGTTCCTGTGATTTGTTTTTCCTTTCAGCTTTATGTTCAATCTTGATCTCGCTCGCTCGCTCTTGCTCACACTCTCTCTCTCTTGCTCTCTCTCTCGATCTCTCACAGCTAGGTTGGGGATAATGGTCCAAGCCTGTTAATTCCAGCCACCTCAGGTTGCAAGAACATTTTGGAGAATTGTTAAAGCATCAGCTTAGAAAGAGTTGAACAAAAGAATTGAATTGGGAAGGTTTTTGTTAGAAAATTATACATTTATTAGTCTGTTTACAGCCGAATACCTGCAGTTCGTTTTCCACAAACCAGATTTTCAGCCATCTTTCAACAAATATACATAAACTTTATAATAGATAACAAAATACATACATAGCTTTCTAAACCAGGCATGTATACAAATTTTCCTTTCTTTCACTACTTAAACAGTGACAGTTGGAGAAGATCAAATTTCACTGAAGCTATTTCATTAAATGTAACTTAATGTTGCCCTGTGTATTACAAGATCAGTTTAGCTCAGTTGGCTGGATGGTTAGTTTGTCATAAAGGGTGGTGCCAACAGCATGGGTTCAATCCCCATACCTGCTTAGGTTACCATGAAGGTCTCTCCTCCTCCACCTGTCCCTTCACCTGAAGTATGGTGGCCCTCGGGTTAAATCACCGCCAGTCATGTATCCCTAATGAGATCAGCCCTTTGGTATGGCGACTTGACTGCTGCAGTCAAGTGTGTAATCTCCAGTTGTGCTTTCAGACTTGCACAAAATGTAATGAGCTAACCGATGAAAGATACGTTTCCCACAATAACTGAAGAATAAATGTTGGCCAGGGCACTAAAGGAATAGTGTAGCTTGTCTTCAAGTAGTATCTCGGGATCTTTACACCCTCTTGAGAGGGCAGGAGGACCAGGCTTCTGATAATACTGACCACGCTCAGTACTCTACTGAAGCGTCAGCCTGGAAAACCAAGTGTCGGGACTTGAAGCCACAACCTTCTGTTCAAGACGCAGCAGTGCTAGCTACTTAGCCACAGCTGCACACTCTGCAAGATAACAAACCATCTGAAGAAGTCATATTGGACTCGACATGAAGGCTGCTACTGTTTCTGCAGCTGTGGCGAGACCTGGGTTTTCCAGCTCTTTCTGCTTTTAGTATAGAAGTCAGCAGCATTTACTGCTTTTGATTTAAACTTGTTAATCTCATCTACATTGCTAATAAAAGGTATTGGATCTGTCAGAATAATAGCTTTCTGAATAGCTTGTTCATGCTCTCTCTGTTTAAAAATAATTTCCATTTCAGAAATTTTGTCACTTGTTGAGATGGAGCCCAAAAAGAGTGAATGTTCAGGATAACAAAATTCTTGAAGGTGGGCTAAGTAGCTTATCGTAATTAAAGATTCAGTATCAAGGGACAATGTATTTGAACCATTCAAAACGCAGCATGAAGTGGCTAAAACTATTAGTTTCTATTTCTAACCTCTAACCCAGTGCTTTATTCATTAAAACCTACTTGACACCTATAATACATTTTAATATATATCTTTTTTTTAAAAAAAATCGTTATTAGACACTCAGTATGTCTGTTCAGTCAGTTTCTTTGGAACAATGTTTTTACACATTTCAATCTATAAAGTCCTAATGATAGCAAGGCAGTCACTGGTGCTGGGAAACTGTCCACACCACACATCAAATGTCAGCAGTTATCTGAATCAGTTGAAACACAGTGGCTGTAAAATGAGTCATTTTCAATTGCTGCCAGTATTTAAGAACATAGAGACTAGAAGCAGGAGGAGATTATTTGCTCCCTCCGCTTGCTGCACTATTCAGCAAAGATCAGGACTAGTCTTCAATCAACCCCATCTTCTTCAATTACCTTAACTCTAATGATCTCTGTCTTGACTATACTCAGCATTCCATGTACAGAATTCCAAAGATTCATAATATATCAGGAAAGATGTCTCGATTTGGATCCCTTAATTTGAGACTCTGACCCTAGTTCTGGACTCTTCAACTAGAGGAAACCTCTATTCTGCAAAGAACCTTTTAAGTATTCAATAACCTCGTCCTTTCTTATTCTTCAAAACTCCAGGAAACATAGGCCTCATCTAGTCAATCTGTCCTTGTCGGATAGACTCCTCATCTCAGGAAACAGTCGAATGAACTTTCAATGAAGTCCCTTTAGGGTGAATAGATAATGCTCTTTGATAGGGAGACCAAAATTGTGCATAGTACTCCAGGTATGGAGTCACTAATGTTTGATATGTGTTATGTGATACTAGGAGGACATTGCTGGCTAAGCCAGGATTTGTTGCCCATCCCTTATTGCCCAGAGGGCAATTAAGAGTGAGCCATGTTGCTATGGGTCTGGAGTCACATGCTGACTGCATAAGGTAAGGAAGGCAGTTTTCTTCCCTAAAGGACATTAGTGAGCCAAATGGGATTTTCCCTGACAGTTAACAATGGTTTCTTGGTCATCACTTGATACATAGTTCCAGATTTCTTTTACTGAATTCAACTTCCACCATCTGCCATGGCAGATTCGAATCTGGGTCCCCATAACTTGACCTGGGTTTGTGGATTAACAATCCAACGATATTATCACTAAGTCATTGCCTCCCCCCTCAATCACTTATAAGGCTTCAGGTTGAATGTGAGGCCATGACTCAACAGTTATCCCAGACAATATAATTAGAACTTAAGCATGGAAGGTCTAGGAGAAACCCGCGATACGTGTCAATGGAATACAATCGTTACTATTGTGTATTCATGCTCCTACTTAGAGTACAGGTTCAGTGGCAATTTTCAGGCTATGATAGCGCCGATGAGTTTCTGATCCCATTTATGGATATGACTGTAACTGGAGCAAAGGGCAATACAAGTCTGTCCGAAGCGTAATTCACAATAAAATAATTCCGGGATTAATGCACATCCTGATGGAGGAATGCTCAGGGATTATTTTGGAATGGTCCAAACAGGTGTAGTCACCAAAAGCACAAGTTCACACAATATAGGTGACTATTTCACTTGCTTATTTATCCAACCATGTGAGAGGTAAGAAACAAAGTGCATCCTTTCAATTTGACTTGTTGACAGTTAACTTTTTCTTTCGAGAAGCTACCATGTCGTAGAAAGGATCTCGCGTGATGCTGGCTCTGAAATGTAATGCCAACACAATAAGTTTACTTTGATTTATAAGAGGGAAAAGACAGTAACTGTTATCACTACACGTTATAACACAAAATACTTCACTCACTTAACTTTTGAGTCCACAGTTTATGTGAAGACGTGCAGGTGTCAGCAATAGTTCTGTCTTATTTACATTTCTCCTTTTTGTCCCATTACCATTGTCTTGTGCCTAGCACCATCATCCATTTTGTCATTTAAACTTTCACCCTTTTTGTTCTCTCTCCCTCCCTCCACACTCTCCTGTCATCATGCCCCCAAGACACCTGCCTCTACAACTGTCTTTGAAGCAACTACACCTCATAACTTTTTTTCCCAGCTCTGTTGAAAGACCATCAACTGGTACATTAATTCTGTTTCTTTCCCCAAAGCTGCTGCCTGACCTACTGAATATTTCCTTCACTGTTTTTGCACTATCTACCAAATCCTGCTTTAGAGCTAATGTACAGATTGTGCATTTTAAATCATAATTTATTCTTGTGTTCCATAAGGGATTTGTTCAAAATCTAGTCCTCACTGTGGGTGCACTTGTTTGTTATTAGATCATTAACCAGAAAAGATTGTAACAATTTCGACTAACTGCATTCTAACAAAAAAAATCCTTTAAATACTTTAGCTCATTCAACCACACAGCATTACGGCTCAGTTTTACCTGATTGATTTAATCCATTCATCTCTCTCTTCCCTCGACGGGGCAGATATCCTGTAAAACTGGTGGTTCCCTTCAACAACCCGTCCATCATTGTGTGTTTTGCAGGCTTTAATGGTATGACCTTTGCTGTTGGGACTATACAAGTCAAAGCAATTCTGCAACATCAAAGTAAGTTGATCTGTGGTTAGTCTGTTTTTCTGTGCAAATATAACCTTCTTGCCTCATATATCTTTTTGTCATCAACATCTTGGAGGTTACCATTGACCAGGAACTTAACTGGACCAGCTGTATAAATATTGCATCTACAAGGAGCACTTCAGAAGTTGGAAGAGACAGGTGGAGAGTAACCTCCTGACTGTCCAAAGCCTGTTCACCTTTCACAAGCCAGGACTATGATGGAATACTTTTCACGCAGCTAGAGGAATGCGACTGCAATAACACTGAATATGCACAACATCATCCCAGAGTAAGAACCCCAACGAATGGGCACCCATCCACCAGCTGAAATATTCATTGCCTTTATCCCTGGTGTATAATGGCATCGATTTGTACAAGCCATAAGATGCACTGAAGCAATATGCCAAACCCATGACTACAATCACCTAGAAGGACAAGAGCAACAGATGTTTGGGAACACCACCTGAATGTTTTCATTTCCAGTTCTGACTTGGAAATATATATTGCCAGTCCTTCAGTATCGCTGGTCAATATCCCAAAACTTCCTCCTTAAATGCACCATTGAATTATGGGTTGCCAACTCTCATAGGCTTGTAATCAAAGTGTAAGTTTGCATTCAAAAAAATGTGTACCATTTAAAAAATCATTTTCTGTGAAGAATTTTATTTGATATAAAAATCACAAGAGATGAGAATGCAAAATAGGCCATTTGATTGGACTTGGGTGAGGGGTGGTTCAATGGTTAGTACTGCTGCCTCACAGCACCAGGGACCTGGGTTTGATTCCAGCCTCAGTCAACTGTGTGGAGTTTGCACATTCTTCCTGTGTCCACGCTCAGATTTCCTCCCACACTCCAATGATGTGCAGTTTAGGTGGAGTGGCCATTCAAAATACCCAAAGTGTTGAGAGCTGGGCAGGCTAGATAGATTAGCCATGGGAAATACAGGGTTACAGTGATTAAGGTTAGGGGCTGCTGGGTCTAGATGGATACTCTTTGGCGGGTCGGTTCAGACTCGATGCCACACTGTAGGGATTTGAAGGACGTTAGTGAATCAGATGGGGTTTTCCCAATAATCGACAACAGTTTCATGGTCATCTTTAGCCTCTTAATTCCAGATTTTTCATTGAATTCAAATTTCACCATCTGCCACGGTGGAATTTGAACCTGGGTCCCCACAATATTACCTCGGTCTTTGGATTAATAGTTCAGTGATAATACCACTAGGCCAACACCTCCCTTTTCTTGCCTAAATTGCTCATTTTAACCTCCTCTTTTCCCATCTCTTATTTTTACAACTAAAATTGCTCCTAGGTGAAAGAAAACATTTAAAGGGATATGGGCCAAATGCTGGCAAATGGGACTAGATTCATTTAGAGTATCCAGTCAGCATGGATGAGTTGGACCAAAGGGTCTGTTTCCGTGCTGTACATCTATATGACTGTATATAAAACATCTTGTGATATTTCCCCAGGCGCCACCACAGCAGGAAAAAAAATCACTGTAATCTTTGAAGCCTCAGGCACAATTCTGGACAGTTGGCAAGGTGTCATCTCCGGCCTACAAATGGGGCCTAGTCAGACGGAAAATCACCTGATCCTTTCTCAGCAAGCAACGAAACCTTGGTGCTGTTTTTAACTTTCTGTCAAGTCTCCAATGAAAGATTTCACTTCCTATTTTAAATATCTTGTAATCCCTTTAACTTCAAATATTAGATAGATCTTTTATTTAAATTGCATACCAATTTTCTGGAGTCTTCAGACACTTTAACGCATAAATTTTCCAAAGGAATAATACCACGGGGTTCTTTATCCTGTCAAAACAGAACAGAACAGTGCCTTTGTTGGAAATATCTTACTGGAAAATGTATATTTTGCTAGAGCAAAATGCAGTCGTGCACCCGGAGGTGAGGACAGGTCCTCAAGTCTTGGCCAATACAATGCTACTTCTGCACATTCAGCACGAGTGAGAGTAATTCAAGATGTCTCACTTTCCCAACTCTTAACAAACCTGCAAACTGTTGTAAGAGATGCCCACAATTGGCACTTAGTTCTGCCCAGATCTTCTTTGGATAGGTTTACTGCCAACCCTTCCTTGAACATTAGTCAACGAAGTGTACTCCTATTGAGTGGTGAAGGATTAACTTACTAATAAATCATCAGAAGAGGTATATACTTGAGTAACAAAACTATCACCTTACAGTAACAAAATATTACATGAGCTCAAGACGAGTTAACCACATTAGCACTGGGGAAGAGATATTGTTATCTCTGAGCAAAATTTTCTAGTCAACCTGTTCAGGGATGTTATTGATGCATCTCTGGAGCAGGTGGGAAAGGAACCCAGGTCTCCTGGCTCAGATATAGGGGCACTACCATGCAAAACAAGGAGTTCCCCCTTTGCCTCCTAAGAGAGAGTTTCTAATCCGTTTTATTACACACTTCTGTAACAGATGGGACTTGAACTCGGGTGTCCTGCCTCAGAGGTAGGGATGCTACCACTGTACCACAAGAGATTTCTATCCCACCTCCCCTCCCCCCACCTTTGTTTCTTAAGAGAGATTTTTAAAGTGTTTTTTGCACACCTTGGGGGCAGGAGGACCTCCTGGTTCAGAGATACAGACACTACCATTGTATCTCCTATAGCTATAGTAATAGTCTATGCTATACAGCTGCAGATTGTAGAACTAATAATTTACAACAAACTGACTAACTCCTCCCACGAGTAAGTACAATATAAATAGCAATATCTCAGTGGGTAGAACTATTGCTAAGCTTCTGGATAACCTAGAATGAAAATCACAGAATTGTTGCCAGTGCAGACAAAGATCAATAGGCCCATTACCAGTCTCAGGTGAACTCTTTCTACAATAGAAGGTGAGTTTCTCATTGTGTTTGGGGCGGGGGGTTGTGGAGGTTTGTGAAGCTGAAGTGGAATGAAAACGTATTTAGATTTGGAACGTTCTCTCTTTTGAGGAGAATAGCAGAATGATTGCGAGTATCATTGTTACGTTGTCAGTAACAAATCCGATTAAAGCGTTCAGATTATACCTTTCGATGACTTGGGGAAGCAGTCTCAGTTCAACGTGGGAGTGAACTATCCCCTCAATGGCTCCTCTGCTCCAATGTGATTGGTTGTGAGACCAGCAGGAGTTCAGTCTCTGGGTAATGGGCCCAATTGTGGATCAAGTGACCTATTTTCCCTGACTCTGAAAGGCTGGGATGGACCAAGGAGTGGCACATAAAGTTTAATTTAGGTACTAGCGAATTTTGAGAAGATTTGTAGCTCAGGTTAAGGTTCTGGATGTAGGTTTGCTCGCTGAGATGGCATACTAGGTCACCATACTAGGTAACATCTTCAGTGGGCCTCCAGGCGAAGCACTGCTGATAATTTATGTGTTTGAATTTCTTTGGGTTGGTGATGTCATTTCCTGTTCTTTTTATCAAGGGGTGGTAGATGGGGTCTAACTTAACGTGTTCGTTGATAGCGTTCCGGTTGGAATGCCATGCTTCGAGGAGTTCTCGTGCATGTCTCTGTTTGGCTCGTCTTAGGATGAATGTGTTGTCCCAGTCGAATTGGTGACAAAACAGCTGGAAATGAACCTTCCAGCTCAGCGAGCAAACCTATATTAATTTAGGTACGGGTGAGATGTTGCATTTTGATAAAGCAAATCAGGGCAGGACTTATACACTTAATGGTAAGGTCCTGGGGCATGTTACCAAACAGAGATCTTGGAGTGTGGGTTCATAGTCCCTGAAAGTGGAGTTGCAAGTAGATGGCATAGTGAAGAAGACATTTGATATACTTGCCTTTCTTGGTCGGTGCATTGAGTATAGGAGTTGGGACATTCGTTAGGTAACTTTTAAAATACTGCATTCAATTCTGGTCTCCCTGCTATAGGGAATATGTTGTGAAATTTTAAATGGTTCAGAAAAGATTTAGAAGGATATTGTTAGGGTTGAAGGGTTTGAGCTACAGGGAGAGGGTGAATAGGCTGGGGCTGTTTTCCCTGGAGCATCAGAGGCTGAGGGGTGACCTGAAAGAAGTTTATAAAATCATGAGGGGCATGGATAGGCTGCATAGTCCAAACCTAGAGGGCATAGGTATAAGAGAGTAGAAAGATTTAAAAGGGTGGTTGAGGGCAACATTTTAATGCAGAGGGTGGTGTGTGTATGAAACTAGCTGCTAGAGGAGGTGGTGGAGGCTGGTACAATTACAACATTTCAAAGGCTCTGGATGGGTATATGAATAGGAAGGGTTTAGAGGGATATGAGCCAGATGCTGGCAAATGGGACAAGATTAATTTAGGATATCTAGTTGGCGTGGATGAGTTGAACTGAAGGGTCTGTTTCTGTGCTGTATGACTCTGACTCTTAACGCAACGTGAAACTTTCTCTAACAGTGAGTGGTTGAAGTGAGCAGTTTTGATGCGTTTAAGGGCAAGTATTTGGACACGTATTGGAAGGAGCAGGGAACGATTGTGATAATACATTTAATTGACGAAAGATGGAAAGGAATCCCAAGTGGAGCATAATTGTTGGTATAGACTGGTGGGGCTGAATGGCCCGATTCTGTGCTGTACCTAACCTCACTTTACATGAACAAAACATGACTTACTGTCGTGTATTCGAAGTAATACAGGCAGTTGTCTGTCAGAATAAACCAACGACGTTTCCATGTCTTCACTCGGCCTCCTGTAATGACAGTGGGGGGCATTAATGAGGGGCATCATACAGTAGATTATTTAGACAGCCCCCCCCCCGACTTCTGTGACACAACGTGAACAGATCACAGCCATATACAAGAAATATTGTAACTCCATCTCTGACCCCATTCATTCTGCCATTGAAACCTCAGAAACTGAACTTTAGTCAAGTGTACTGCTGTTTTAAACTAAAAGTAAACAAACCCCAAACACTGTCCCCATTAAACACTCTGAGGACAGGGACAGCATGGAGTTAACTACAGAATAAAGCTCTCTCTACACTTTCCCCATCAAGGACAGGGACAGGATGGGTTTAGAGACATAGAAAGCCTCCCTCTACTCTTTTAAAATGAGTAAAGCTCTCTGCCTTTTTAAAATGAAAGTATTGTTCTACACAGTCCCCATCAAACACTCCAAGGACAGGGACAACACAGGGTTAGATTCCGAGTAAAGCTCACTCGAACTCTTCTGAACTGGAAGTTAAGTTCTCTTGACACTGTCCCCATCAAATATTTCCAGGACAGTGACAGCACAGGGTTAAGCATTTAGTGTCTATTCTTGCCCTGAAGAGCCTCTCCTCATCTGGAGACACATGAGATAGACAAAGGACATAATTACATTTGGTTTCCCAAAACAGGCAGCTGGGCCATCATCAGAGGCTAGATGCCAATCCACATCCAGGAGTGGTTAACTTGGAGTCTATCCCACTGTTTTATTGCCCTGCCTGTGTCGGAGTGTTGGAAGGGTCTGTAGATTGACACTCCCGTTAGGTTGTGTTATGAATGCACTTTCTGCATCCATCAAGCCTTGGAGTGGGACACGCAACCAGCGCCTTCTGATTTAATGACAGAAGTTTTACCCACTGCACCACAAGACTTCCAGATTGTGGGTAATATATTTCACATCAATAGGGCTCCTGGACCCCTAGTGCAGAAGTCAAGCTTGTGTCATACCACCATTCCACCACACCCCATCCCTCTCACTGGATCCAATGGGCTGCCTCTCAGCCATTTAATACCCCAAAGGGCATTAGGTTCAGGGCTGAACTTCCACTTCCCCATTGAGGGAACAAGTCTTTTCTCCAAAAGCTGTCAGCCAGTCAAATGACCAGCTGATCTCTGCTCCCATTAGTGCCAGCAGAAGAGCTGGCCAGTACCAGAATTACAGTTGGCCCCAACACACATCATTGTTGCATACAGGTGGAAGGGCTACGTTGTGGAGGTGAAAGTGTGTGTGGGGGGAGGAGTCCAGGCAAGGAAGCAAGACAAGATTTGTAGGAATGGAGAGCTAGGTTGCAGAGCCCAGATTAACAGAGGAAACGTGGGGAGGAGAGGGTTGAGAAACAGAGAGCCTGATAGACCAAGGTAGACCGTAAAGCGATGCATCTTTCACCCTTTCCCATCAATAGCCCAGGATCTGGAATCCACTGGGCTGCCTCCTCCTCCCTCCACAAGGGGACAAAATTTCGGAAGAGGCCCTTGAGTGACCATTTATGGTGCACAATTATCCCAGAGGTGGTGGGCAGGGGGAACCTGACACTCCTCCACCGCCCAGCTGTTTTGGGGGTCAGGAATGGGTAGGGAGGTGCCATCAAAGGCACTGGAGATGTCATATTGAATCCTATGCCTGAGTCCTCCGCCTGCGCCCAACCCCCCCCAACCTGTGGAATAAGAAATGTTGCCCAGTGAGACTCCCACAAAAGATCACATACAACATGGCCCTGTGGCCAATTATCTATTACTCTGGTTGTATTTGGTCCATTATCCTTTAATGCTGTCAAAGTGCGCAAAGATTATGTATCTCTCACTCACCCAGTTTCGAAAGCCATCCTTCCCTATCTGGGTTGAAAAATGTATGTGTTAAATCATTCCCATCATCCTCTGGGATTTTAAATGGCTCATTCCGGATGCTCTCATACAAGTTCTGTACGAAAATAATCAAAAGGTGGGACAAAGTGTTATTTGAAATTGTTGTAATCTGACAGTACAATTTGATGCAAAGTTCCATCCAACTGACTTCAAAATCCCTGACATTGCAGACTGAGTCCCTCAGGAAGGATGTATTGACCTAGGAAAGACTGTGATGCAGCTTCACCAGATACTGGGGCTGAAAGAGTTAAGATATAGATCAGCCATGATTAAATGAAATAGCAGAACAAGCTGATGGGGCTGATGGTCTGCTCCTGTTCCTAGGGGGTGGACCTGGGGTTATACTTGCACAGATCATTGTACATGGCAGGATAAGTGGAGAGGGCAGTTATTAAGGATACAGTGACCTCAGCTTTATTAATAGGTGTACAGAGAACAAGAGTTAGATGGTGCTGTTGGACTTGTACACAACACTTCTTATCAGGTAGTGTGGCCAAGCAGTCTAAGGCACTGGATTAAGGCTCCAGTCTCTTTGGGGGCATGGGTTCAAATCCCACTACTGCCAAACCCGACTTTAGGGCAGCACACTGGCTCAGTAGTTAGCACTGCTGCCTCATGGCACCAGGGACCCAGGATTTATTCCCATCTAGGGTGACTGTCTGTGTGGAGTTTGCACATTCTCCCCATGTCTGCGTAGGTTTCAGCTGGGTGCTCCAGTTTCCTCCCACAATCCAAAGAATTGCAGATTAAGTAAATTGGCCATGCTAAATTGCCCGTAGTGTTAGGTGCATTAGTGAGGGATAAATATAGGGTAGGGGAATGGTTGTGGGTGGGTTACTCTTCGGAGGGTTGATGTGGACTTTTTGGGCCAAATGGCCTGTTTCCATACTGTAGGGAATCTAATCCAATATCTGCTAGACCTCTGCTGGAGTAATGTGTCCAGTTGTGGGTGGCACATTATAGGAAAGATGTGAATGCACTGGACAGAGCGCAGAAGCGATTTACAAGAAATGGTTCCAGCTATGAAGGTAGATTGATGAGGTTGAGAGGGTTCTCCTTGGAGAGAAGGCGGCTGAGGGATTTGATAGAGGTTTTCAAAATCATAAGCAGGCTGAATAGTGTTGGTAGAAAACAGCTGTTCCTACTCATAAAAGGAACAAGCGGAAGAGGGCAGAGATTTCAAGTGGTGTGCAAGGGAAGCAAGGGCAATGTGAGATAAGAATGTTTGCACACAACGAGTCGATGATTTGTTACTCTCACGTGTTACCTTATGTCTTTACAGGCAGATCATACAATACAAGTGCATTAGGCTAACAGAATAGCGTGCAGCTAAAGTCTAGAATACACTGCCTGGAAATGTGATGGAGGCAGGTTCAAGAGGGCTATTCCCCCCCCTCCCCCACATCCACTAGTGGGCCACAGACGTTTTATTAACCCAACCAACCTGTTGAGAGATATTCTTACACACCTCTGGAGGAGATGGGACTTTAACCCAGTCCAGGGGTAGGGATACTACCACCGTGCAACAAGAGACCTTATAATTTTGAAAAATTATTTTATTTAACCTATTTTTCAAGAGGGTATTAGATAATTAATTGGACGGAAACAACAGGCAGGAGTATGGGGAGAAAGCAGGGAGATTGGCACTGGGTAATGATGCTCATTTCAAGGGTGCAATGCTAGTACAATGGGCTGAATGACCATCTTCTGATCCATCTTTGGGCAGCACGGTGGCTCAGTGGTTAGCACTGCTGCCTCACAGCACCAGGGTCCCAGGTTTGATTCCAGCCTCAGGCAACTGTCTGTCTGGAGTTTGCACATTCTCCCTGTGTCTGCGTGAGTTTCCTCTGGGTGCTGCAGTTTCCTCCCACAGTCCAAAGATGTGCAGGTTAGGTGAATTGGCCGTGCTAAATTGCCCATAGTGTTGGGTGCATGAGTCAGAGGGAAATGGGCCTGGGTGGTTTACTCTTCAGATGGTCGGTGTGGACTGGTTGGGCCGAAGGGCCTGTTTCCACACTGTAAGTAATCTAATCATAATGCTTCTGTGTTACCCAATGTCTTGTTCTTTCTTTAATTACACCCAGAAATGCCCTTACACACAACCAAATGTTTTACTCCCACATCGTCAAATCCCCCTTTTTTTTCTCATCTATTACCCATCACCAGCAAAGTGCTGTGTTCTCCAACTGATGAATTTACACAATGCCCTTTAAGGCAATAGACCATCAAAGGTGAGGGAGAGTTTGGGAGAGGGGGAGGGTCACCAAATCAATTTGGAGTTGGAAGCCCCCTGTTGTTTGTCAATGAACCAGGACCTTTGTCAGCTACAGGCAGTGAATGATGAGCAAATGCCTACCCGGAGAAGATCCTGTGGAAGATCCCCTCCATTGTTAATCCCACGGTTCATTGTTATAAACCTCTCCAGTGTTGGCTTGTCCTTAACATTGGGATTATGGAGACTTGTGTTCAGCATGATTATGGCAAAGGACAACACGTAGCAGGTATCTGCAATGAAACGTAAAAGGTTAGACCTTAGGATGCATCTGCAAATCCACGCTCTGATCAAGTAATTCCAAGACAATAAGTAAATGAATGATAAGTCCAACAAGTTCGTTTCCAACCAGAATCTTGTTATAAATCCCAGGGCAATGTTCACTTATTCTATTGAACGGTGGTGTAAGAAAAACATAATTATATCTCAAAGAGTTATCACAATCCTCTGAGCATAGAGTAATACAGCTCACAAACAGGCCCTTCAGCCCACCATATCTATGCTGACCAACAAACATCAAACTGCACTAATCCCATTTACCTGCACTTCGTCTATAGCCAGCTATGCCCTAGCATTTTAACTGCTTTTCCAGAAGCTTCTTAAATGTTGTGAGAGTAACTGCCTCTACTACCTTCTCAGGCAGTGTGTTCCATATTTCTACCACCCTTGGGAAGGCATGGTGACTCAGTGGTTAGCACTGCTGCCTCACAGCGCCAGGGACCCTGGTTCAATTCCCCCCTTGGGTGACTGTCTGTGTGGAGTTTGCACACTCTCCCCATGTCTGCGTGGGTTTCCTCCGGGTGCTCTGGTTTCCTCCTATAGTCCAAAGATCTGCAGGTTAGGGTGGATTGGCCATGCTAAATTGTCCATAATGTTCAGTGATGTGCAGGCTAGGTGGATGAACCATGGGAAATGCAGGGGAACAGGGATAGGGGAAGGGGTGGGTCTGAGTGGGATGCTCTTCAGAAGATCGATGGCCTGCTACCACATTGTTGTGATTCTGTGTTAGAAATGTTTCCTCGGATCTTCTGTGAGCGACTTAATCCTCGCCTTCAACCTATGCCCTCTGGTCTCAAACATATCTCCCACTGGGAAGAGATTCTCATGGTTTATTATGCCTACCCCTCATAATTTTGTATACCTCAAATCAGATTGCCTCCTTTACTCCAGGGTAAACAAGCCCAGTCTATCCTGTCTCTCCTTATGACTGGGAATTTCCATCCCAAGCCATATCCTGGTGAATCCCACCTGCACCCTCTCCAGTGCAATCAAGCATTTGGCCTCAGCATCATTCTGTGGCCAATCATGGTGAAGACTGTTCCCTACCATGTCTCATTCTTTAGCCCAAAGGGGGAATAAGCAGAAACCATGATAAAGCACTAACGTCTCTAGTCTAGTCACACAGAGGCCCAGACTGAATCCTAGCCACGAAGTTGACATTGAACAAATCTAGGAGATAACCTTGGTTGGGCTGACCATGACAATGAACACTGATTGACATAAAGCCTATCTGGTTCACCGATGTCCCTTCAGGGAAGGTAATCCCTGCCCTTACCTCGTTTGGCACACTTATGACTCTAGATCTACTGCAATGTGACTGATGCTTAACTGCCCTCTGAAATGGCTGAGCAAACCACCCAGTTCAAGGGCAATTAGGGATCGGCAACAAATGGTCTTGTAGGTGAGAGCAGGAGATGGAGGAAGTTAAAGAGATGCTACGAGTCGGTCTTGTCAGCTATGGCTTAGTGAGTAACACTGGTATCTCTGAGTCGAGAAGGTTGTAGGTTCCAATCCTATTCCAAACTCCTTAAGCACAGAATCTTGGACTGATGCTTAAATGCTGAGGGAGGCCTGCAGTGTCATTGATTTTAGACACAATGTTAACCCACAGCTCCATTTGCTATCTCAGGTGGTAGTTAAAGATTGCAAGGCATTATTTCTCAAGTTCTCTCTGGTGTGCAGTCATCTCTCACTCAATACCTAACCAGACCTATTATCTGGCTATTATTACATTGCTGTTACCAGAAGCTTCCTGTGCATTCCAACAGTGACCACATTCCAAGGAGTACTCCATTGGTTCATAAGTGCTTTGGGATATTCTGGGACCATTGCGTTGCAATACAAATATAAATCTTTTCCTTTAAATTGCTTGTGGTAATGCCCATGGTTAGTTGAGTTTATTTCCATGTGTAGAAGATGGTGACAGAGTTAGTACTTGCTGGACAGTGTCACCTATGGCAACTGCGTGGAACTACCCTGGAGTGATTGTACTGAGGTCAGCTAGGTGGACCTCATAGAATATGAGTTCCCTGATAGGACCTGATTTACAGCCACAATCAGGAAGCCCTGGCTGACAGATATAAACAGGAGTGTCGCGGTAGTGTGGGGGTTAAATAAAAAATTTTTTAAAAAAAGAAAAAAAAATAAACAGGAGTGTCAAAAATAAGCTGTACCGCAGTTAGGCGGTAGTGTGCGGGTTAATTTAAAAAAAAAGAAAAAAAAAAATTGTTCCACTGGCCACTCGGGCGTTTTTCTATCTTCCTGGTGGTGGAAATTGAATTTTAAAAAAGGAAAAATAAAATAAACAGGAGATGTGGAGTGCATTATTTCCCCCTCCAACTCTATTTTGATTTAGTCCCTGCCCTCCCCTTCACTGTTTTGATCACACAGCATTTCCCTTTGATGTGAAGGGCAGTGCTTGTCACTGGTCACTCGGGTGTTTTTCCTATCTTCCTGGTGGTGGGAATTGAATAAAGATTCGTGCACTTTGTGTCTCTCACTGTGTCTCACACCTACACACACACACCATGGGTGCTGGGGTAAAAAAAAGAAAAAAAAGAGAAACAAGGGATTCCCTACCCTCCCCTTCACTGTTTTGATCACACAGCATTGCCCTTTGGTTTTGAAGGGCCACTGCTTGTCACTGCCCACTCGGGTGTTTGCCTATCTTGAGAGTTGGATCAGTGTGTGTGCACACGTGCAAGGACTCTCCCTGTTGCTGCTTGGGGCCTGCCTCACTGCTGCTGCCTGGGACTGGCCTTGGGGCCCCTCCCCAGGACCTCCACAAAAAAAATTTTAAAAAATAAACAGGAGTGTTAAAAATAAGCTCTACCGCAGTTAGGCGGTAGTGTGGGGGTTAATTTTTAAAAAAAGAGAAAAAAAATATATTGTTCCACTGGCCACTCGGGCATTTTTCTATCTTCCTGGTGGTGGAAATTGAATTAAAAAAAGGAAAAATAAAATAAACAGGAGATGTGGAGTGCATTATTTCCCCCTCCAACTCTATTTTGATTTAGTCCCTACCCTCCCCTTCACTGTTTTGCTCACACAGCATTGCCCTTTGATGTGAAGGGCAGTGCTTGTCACTGTCCACTCGGGTGTTTCTTTGCTTCCTGGTGGTGGAATTCAAATAAAGATTGATACACTTGTTGTCTTTCACTGTGTCTCACACCTGCACACACACATGACATGGGTACTGGGGAAAATATAAGCACTACCACAGGCGGTAGGGTGGAGGTAAGAAAAAAAAATCTAAAAACAGGAGTATCAGGGTTTCCAAGAAAAAAAAGAGGCATTTCAGACATTCTGTTCACTCTGAGAGCTGGCTCTGAGGGAGCAGGACTAGAGCCAAGGGCTGTCTATATAAAAATAAAGGGTGAATTGGTGATGGCTTACCGGCCTCAATGGAGTTATTTCAGAAAAAAAATTAAACAGGAGTGTCAGGGGTTCTGCTCACTTTTGGAGCCAGCTATGTGCTAGCATGGACCATGGACATGTAAATAAAGGTGACTTGGTGACAGGATACTGGCCTTTGTGGAGTTATTTCATACATAGTTGACTTGGCAGGACTGAATGGGAAATGACAACTCAACAAAATTGAGTGTTGAGAGGAAAGTGCCACTGAAAATTGTGACAATGGGTAGAAGGTTTACGAACAGGCGGCGTGAAAGTTTATGACAAATAATTTTCCCTGTAATGTTATTGGAAGCGTTAATAAAGAGATTGACTGTTTCCTACCTGTTGATTGAAAAACGTCTGGGTTGCAATGGCAGTACTGTGTTGCAAACGCCTCCATCATTCTGTCGATCTTCTGTGCTTCACCCGGCAACCGGAAGCTCCATAGAAACTGCCTGCAAGTTAGAGGAAGCATATAGTTTGGGAAAGCATTCAGGTAGAGATACACACAACGCATTATACTGGGGACAGAAGGGGAAAATAATTGGATATAACATCCTGTTAAAATGAGAGGTGATTAGATTCCCTAATCTAATTCATTATTTCCTACAAATATGGAAACAGGCCTTTCAGGCCAAACCAACCCTCTGAAGAGTAACCTACCCATTCCCCATATACACCCCTGATTATGGGCAATTTAGCATGACCAATTCACTTAACTTGCACATCTTTGTGATGCAGACACAGAGTGAACATGTAAACTCCACACAGACAGTCAGCTAAGGTAGGAATTGAACCTAGGACCCTGGTGCTGTGAGGCAGCAGTGCTAACCACTATGCCACCATGCTATACACGCAAAGCAATTTTACAATTGTGGCCTGGATCTGAGTGTAAGACTGAGGACCAGGCGGTTCAGCCCCTCAAGCCTGCTCTGTCTTTGATACAATTGCAGCTTGTCTCATTTCTGCCTCACCTCCAGTTTCCTGCCTGCTCCCCATAACCCTTCAACCCGTCACTAAATAAAAATTAATCTATCTCCTCTTCAAGTTTATTCCATATTCCGGGGGAGTGAATTCCACTGATTCATGACACTTTGAGAGAAATAATTTCTCATCATATTAAAAATAGAACAAAGAGCTGCAGACGTTGAAGGTCTGGAATAAAAAAGGTATCAATACCGGAAGAGAAATCTGTAATTATCTGGCATTTCTTTATTCTTTCTGGAGAGTCAGTTTTGTTAGCAAGGACAGCAGTTACTGCTCATCCTTGAGCTGTGAAGCTTGCTCAGCTATTTCAGAGGATGGTTGCTGCAGGTCTGGAGTCTCATGTAGGCCAGACCAGCTAAAGATGGCAGATTTCCTTCCTGTCACTGAACACTATATTTTGAGCTGGTGAAGAAAAGTCTCATTCCACCAGACATAAAGTGGATGATGAAGCAGGTTATCTCAAAGTACAAGAGAGATGCTTGATCAGGTGGGCCAATGGGCCAAGGAGCGGCAGATGAAGTTTAACTTAGATAAATGTAAGGCGCTGCATTTTGGTAAGGCAAACCAGGACTGGACTTATACACATAATGGTAAGGTCCTGGGGTATGTTTCCAAACAAAGGGACCTCAGGGTGCGGGTTCATAGTTCCTTGAAGGTGGAGTCACAGGAAGACAGCATTGCGAAAGTGGTGTTTGGTACTCTTGCCTTTACTGATCAGTACATTGAGTATAGAAGTTGGGAAATCATGTTATGGTTGCACAAAACATGGGTGAGTCCCCTTTTGGAATACTGCATTCAATTCTGGTCTCCCTGTTATCGGAAACTGTTAAATTAGAAAAGGATCTTGCCAGAGTTGGAGGCTTTGAGCTGTAGGGAGAGGCTGAGCAGGCTGGGGCTGTCTTCCCTGGAGCATCAGAGATTGAGGGGTGACCTTATAGAGGTTTATAAAATCATGAGGGGTATGGATAGGGTGAATAGTCAAGGTTTTTTACCAAGGGTAGGGGAGTCCAAAACTAGAGGGAGTAGGTTTAAGGTAAGAGGGGAAAGATTTAAAAGGGACCTAAGGTCAATTTTCACAGAGGTGGTGTGTGTTTCTACCGAGTTGCCGGAGGAAGTGGTGGAGGCTGGTCCAATTTCAAGGCATCTGGATGAATACATAAATAGGAAGGGTTTAAGAGGGATATGGACCAAATGCTGGCAAATGAGACTAGATTAATCTAGGATATTTGGTCAGCATAGACAAATCGGACCGAAGGATCTGTTTCTGTGCCGTTTGACTCTATTTTGTATGAAATTGTTAGTTCATTACATCATGATAGAACTTGAACTGGCAAATTACTAATTAAGTGGCATCACCGTGCCCCACTATCTCCTCTGTGGTTACCTAACAGTTTCACACAAATATTGTCCCTTGTCACTGCCTGTTAGGAAGTGATAGGAATTGTCAGCTGCACGTTAATGAAACCTAGAGGAGAGTGGTAGGGAAATGGTTAGATAGGAAATGAGCGTAGATAGGTAAATATGAAAGAGGGGACCAGAAATTGAAGAGATTGGAGGTAGGATAAGCGGGAACAATTATGACAAAATGATGGTTTGGACTGTTTGTACAGAAAGTGACACCACGGAGGACCCTCCTGACTCTGGGGTTCCTTACCTCAGTGCCTGCACAAGGTTGAGATCTGCAAACTCATGAAGCTCAACAAAACATTGTAGGGTCTTGATGTATGTTGCCTCTCTGAAGAAAGAAAAGCAGAAAATAAAACTAAAGCAGTGTTTCTTCAACTAAATTTATCAACTCCAGCTGGACACATTCCCAGAGATTTCTCTTGTTTCCCAGTAGCATCCCTACACACACCCTCACTTCCACTCCCTTATCTAACCCCACCCTCAACCGCACATCTAACCCCACATCCAGCCCCCCAACCTCAAATCCAACCCCATCCTCAGTCCAACCCCATATCCCCCTCACCCCACCCCTTTATCTAACCTCATTCTCACTCCCACCCTTACCCCATATACACCCCCACCCTCACTCCCAC
This sequence comes from Chiloscyllium punctatum, assembly GCF_047496795.1. Taxonomy (NCBI): domain Eukaryota; kingdom Metazoa; phylum Chordata; class Chondrichthyes; order Orectolobiformes; family Hemiscylliidae; genus Chiloscyllium; species Chiloscyllium punctatum. The sequence continues at coordinate 88,497,395 of NC_092756.1, forward strand.
CGGCACCCCATATCCAACACCACTCTCACTCCTTCTCCCACCCCACCCTCACGTTCACCACCACCCCATATCCACCACCATTTCCATATCCCACCCTGCTCTCACTCCCACCCCACCCATATCCATCCACACCCTTACTCCCACCCCCATTCTATATCCACTCCCAATCTCATACCCATATCCAACCCCAGCCTCATCCCCATATCCAACACTACTCCACCTCCAACCTCAAATTACACTCCCATCCCCATCCCCACATCTAACCTCAAATCTACTCCCACTCCATATGTCATCACTACGTTGTGTTTATTGAGGTCAGTGAAGAAACTGGCCGCTCCATTTTTTAAAAATGTATTATGATGTGGGGGTCAGCTTTGATCTGTTAACTGTGGCTGGTTTCTGATGCAATGTGGTGTCAATACAATTCCTGTATGGTCTGAGGTAACTATGACAGATTCTCCCTCTCAATGTCTCCCTTTGCCTGATGAGTGGTGACACCACCAGTTGCCTCTCTCTCTCATGTGACAGAGAGCAACCCTATGGTCTCGTAAGACTGTGACAACTTTACCTTTATTATAACTTGACACACTTACGAGCGTACGCTATTCGCCTTAAGAATTGAGTTCATAAAACTTGCTATTTAAATGCAAGTTAATTCTGTTTCTTCCACAGGTTTTTAGGGACACACATTTTACTATTGATTAATCCTACAACCTTTATTCGATATGGATCTCACCTCTCTCCAAGATAGTCTCCTATGGCTGTTTTATGCAGGCCTTCCCCCTTGTATAGGAATTTGGCAACATCTTCTTCCTTCTGAGATAACAATTTGTTCTCTACCAAATACTCTATACCCTAGGACAATGAGAAAATGAATTATTAGCACAGCTCCCATTGGATTATATCCCACAGTTAGTACAGAAGTATGCCTTTAAGAAACATTCTCATATCACTAAATCATAACATGTGGCCTGAGCATATTAAGGCCTCAAACTCTCTATTACCTCAGATCATTTGAAACATGGCAGTCGACTGGAAGTATGCTGCTATGTTGAAATCTAATAGCTTGGTCAGGTCCACGCCCCCCCTACAACCCACCCTCCCATCCTGGCACTTGCCCCTGCCACCACAGGAACTGTAAATGCACCCACACCTCCTCCCTCACCTCTATCCAAGGCCCTAAAGGAGCCTTCCACATCCATCAAAGGTTTACTTGCACATCCACTAATATCATTTATTGTATCCGTTGCTCCCGATGCGGTCTCCTCTACATTGGGGAGACTGGGCGCCTCCTAGCAGAGCGCTTTAGGGAACATCTCCGGGACGCCCGCACCAATCAACCACACTGCCCCGTGGCCCAACATTTCAACTCCCCCTCCCACTCTGCCGAGGACATGGAGGTCCTGGGCTCCTTCACCGCTGCTCCCTCACCACCAGACGCCTGGAGGAAGAACGCCTCATCTTCCGCCTTGGAACACTTCAACCCCAGGGCATCAATGTGGACTTCAACAGTATCCTCATTTCCCCTTCCCCCACCTCACCCTAGTTCCAAACTTCCAGCTCAGCACTGTCCCCATGACTTGTCCGGACTTGTCCTACCTGCCTATCTCCTTTTCCACCTATCCATTCCACCCTCTCCTCCCTGACCTATCACCTTCATCCCCTCCCCCACTCACCCATTGTACTCTATGCTACTTTCTCCCCACACCCACCCTCCTCTAGCTTATCTCTCCACGCTTCAGGCTCACTGCCTTTATTCCTGATGAAGGGCTTTTGCCCGAAACGTTGATTTCGAAGCTCCTTGGATGCTGCCTGAACTGCTGTGCTCTTCCAGCACCACTAATCCAGAATCTGGTTTCCAGCATCTGCAGTAATTGTTTTTACCAGCTTTATGTTAGCCCAGACACTTATGTGCCAGAGGAATGTAGTACTTGTACATAAAAGTTCACTGTAATAAATGTCTGTTCTTCAATACCACAAAACTCATTTTCAGTTTCTTATGGTACAGGAGATAACCTAATCAGGAAAATTACTCTGGTGGGGACTAACTCTAACTAACTTTATATTAACATCTGTCTGAACCTACTGTGCTTTCACTCAGACTCCCCAGAATTTGGAATGTTTTCAATAAAAATACGATTGCATTTGAGTGAATCAAAAGTACCTTATATTAACAACTTTGTGTATTTACAAAATGCCTTTAACCTTGTGAATGTTTGACAGAAAGCCACATCAGGGGATATTAAGATGGGTGAATGTGAGGTTCTAATTTGTTGTGGAGCTTGTAGGAGCTGAGAATAGCAAAGGACAGATCGGGGGTTTAATGTTGTATGAAGATTTTCTTGTGGCGCAGTGGTAGTGTCCCTATCTCTGAGTCAGAAGTCATATTTGTTCTAGAGAGTGTGTCACAATATCTGTGAACGCGTGTCCCTGGCACAGTGCTGAAATATATATCCAAAAAAAGAGTCAAAATGTCATTCTAATTCTAGTGGGTTTTAAAATTGAGGTACTTTCCTCACCTTAGTTCTTCATTATTTATTTAAAGAGCCCGGTTTTCATGGACACCGCAAAACACCTTTTGCAAGTGTTACACCACGACATATAATTTCTGTGAAGAGGGCACTTGTGGTGTAGTGGTAATGTCCACATCTCTGAGCCAGGAGTCGTGGGTTGAAGTCATGCTTGTTCCAGAGGTGTGTCATAAAATGTCTGAGCAAACTGACATGAAAATAATGTGACTCAATGGGTCATGACAGATAGAAAGGTTTTGGTCTCTGTGGCACGTTAGTAATGTCACCGTGTTGCCCTGTGCAAGTCAAACATTGCGTAAATTAACTCAAGAGGACACCTCTCAAAGGGACATAGTAATTAAAATAAAGCAAAACTTCAATGGAAAATTAGTGAATTAAAATAAAATTCCAGGGGCTGTTGATACTCCAGTCCCAAAGTGGTCACCTGGATACACGATGATCACTGGAGATGTTCAGAGAAGAATTTTCTCCATTTTGTGCCCATTTTTCTTTTTGATTTTATTTAATTGACTCTCTCAGACTGTCAGTGAGGACAGCAATCTGATCATGATATTGTCAGCATCGTGAATGTAGAACAGACCAAATAAACCAGTTAACCTTTACCTGTCCATCAATTTCCTGAGTTCAGACTTACAAAATAATAATTACCATCAAGCCTTCAAAGTTATTTTTTTCTCTATTTCGAAGACTTTAGCTTTTGAGTGAACTATCAGTTAATCAGCTCTTCAGGTTGAGAATAGACTTTGGCATTTTTAATATGCATCTTTGTTTCCTGTGGTTTTTCAGTGTTACTGCCCACACAACAAGCTGCACTCAACAACAGCGTTCGCTTCACCTTGCTCTCCCTCCAGCAAATTGTTTGCATCTCAACAAACAATGCAGTGTTTTGCTGCACGTTAATCTAACACAGCATCACACCACACTGTCTAAGTTAAGAATGAATCGCTAAGTTCAGGCCATTCCTATCTCAGCTCAGACCAGACAAAGCTGACAGCATAACTGAGCCCACTGGACTGGCCTCGGTTTGACCAAAGCACGCACAAACCCCATTCAAATTGTTTGGTGGAGCATAGCTTTGTCTCTGTAAGACCTCCTCCAGCCCCACAACCTCCTCCGAATGCATCTGGATGGGTATATGAACAGGAAGGACTCATATGAGCCAAGTGCTGGCAAATGGGACTAGATTAATTTAGGATATCTGGTCGGCTTGGACGAGTTACACCAAAGGGTCTGTTTCCGTGCTATATGACTTTATGATTCTAAATCTCCTACACTTTCTCCACACCCTTCAACCCACCAAAGGGGGTGAGGCCATTAATCATCCTGACTCTAAACTCTGGAGCTAAATTTCCACATCCCGCCAACTCCCTCTCTTCCTTCAACACTATGCTAAACTCCTTACCTCCCTAGTGAAGAGTTGGGCCACCTATCCTCAGAGACCAGGACAGAGGCACTACATCAGGGCCCAAAAACAGGGGGCTTGCTGTGTTCTGGATGGGGACAGGACCTCGTGGTACCTGGGTCAGGGAGGCAAAAGGACCAAGCCAGGAGCAGCACGAGGCCTGTCATTTGTTTCCACGCCCCTGCTGTAAAGTCTTCTTTGGCTCAGTGTCAATTTTTGTCTGTTTCTTGGGTTGGTTGGGGAGCAGTTCCATTACATTTAAGGGTGCTACAAAAGGATAGCATAGTGACTCAGTGGTTAGCGCTGCTGCCTCCCAGGCATCCAGGTTTAATTCCAATCTCGGGCAACTGTCTGTATGGAGTGTGCACGTTCTCTCTGTGTCTGCGTGGGTTTCCCCTGGGTGCTCTGGTTCCCTCCCACAGTCCAAAAGATGTGCAGGTTAGATGGATTGGCCCATGGGAAATTGCTCATAGTGTTGAGGGGTGTACACGGTAGGTGGGTTAGTCATGGTATAGATGCCACTGGGGGTTACAGGGATGGGTAGATGATCTTCAGAGGGTCAGTGCAGACACGATTGGCTGAATGACCTCAATCTGCATTGTAGGGATTCTATGAAGTGTCCAAAGATTTTCTCTTTTTGAAGAAAACAGAAATCACACTCCTATGATGTGGTCCTGTCCCTTCCAGAGCAGGATATGGACTCCAATTTAATTCATGGAGGTTCCAAAACAATACAGGAGAGCTGACAACCTTGTGTTGATTGGTGATCGTGTGATACAGTTGCCATGGGAATCCAAGTTGCCATGGTGCCGTGCATGTTGCAGTTTAGAGCTATGGACAGTGCAGACTTCAGCAATCCCTCCATTCGAGGGCTGAGCAGTAATCCCACTTCCTCCTACTCTTACTGCCATCTAGTGGAGGGATTTGAAGATTGATACTGAACTTGATTGGAACACCACTCCCTTGGCTGTCAAAACCTGGAGCGGGACATGAATCCAGAACCTGCTGGCTCAGAGACAGGGGCATTGCCCACTGTACCACCAGATTTCCATAACCTATTGGTTGGGACCATGAAGTAATCCAGAGCCATCATAAAGAGGATGTGTCAAAGGACTAGAGGCTGTGCACAATTTTAAAAGCCACAGTTTGTCACCTGATCTCCAAAGTGAAAATGAGTGAATTAATGATCATGAACCTTTGATCCATGTTCTTGCAAAGCTGAGGGATGGTCAAGTTGAGAACTTGTGTTTGTTTTTTTTGATAAAATCGTGGAATGCTGTCTATACAGAAGGAAGCCATTTTGCTCATTGTGTCAGTGCCAGCCCTCTATAAGAGCTTACTTTTCTATTTTATTCATTTGTGGGGTGAGGGCATTACTGGCTACTCCAGCATTTATTGCCCATCCCAGAGGGCAGTTTCAAAGTGAGCCACTTTGCTGTGGGTCTGGGGTCACATGGAGGCCAGACCAGGTAAGGACAGCAGTTTCCCTCGGATACGTTAGAGAGGTCTTTGAGAATGAGAGAAAATGTTACCAAAGAACAGTTAACCTCTCGAAATGGAAGACCCATCAAATATTAGAGACGCTTCCCTTGATGGAATACTTTAAACTCTGCAAATTCTAATCTAAGGGTATTGGGCGATGGTGAGGTGCAGAAGGACAAATTATTTTTGCAGCGTGACACTGTGCTTTTCTTATGGTTTCCTGTCATCACTGCTAAGCGTGCCACAGAAGAATGTAACTGTGGACAATCCTGAGTCAGCACAGGCATGAACCCTTTCCCCACCTTGCCTTCTTGAACCGCTGCAGTCCACCTGCTGTGGGTTGACCTATAATGTCGTTTGCGAGGGAATTCCAGGGTTTTGCCTCAATGACACTGAAGGAACAGCGATATAATTGCCCTGTCAGGGATCCAAGTGGACAGTGAAGCTACACTGAGGAAGTGGCTTAAGAAACCCAGGACTGTTTTTCTCGATGGTCTCGCTGTATTCTTCCATCTCTTCTCAGTCCAGAAGATTGTCCCATTTTAATCCAATACCTTCCCTCGTAACCCCATTCTGCAGCTTTACTATCATTTTGAGTGAAGAACTATTCTCTGGCTTTATCTTGTTTCATTGAATCGAATCTTTCATCCCTGACTCTGAAGGACTGAGCAAACAACTCCCAGGGAACATTACTTGTTCCATTCCCTTCACCATTCGGACTACTGGTCCTCAAAACTGGAGAGAGGAAATCGGGATTAACCTTTGCTTTTTGGAAGAGCAGTCACGGACTGGATGGACTGAATGGCCTCCTTCTGTGCTGTACCATTCTAAAGTGTGTATGAAAGCAACATAGGATGGTATGGATTCTAATCATTGAGCATCTGCCATTGACGTCTTTAGAAATAGGGTGGAACAAAAAGACAAGGACACAAGAAATAGGAGCAGAAGCAGACCATTTGGCCCATCAAGCCTGTTCCTCTATCCAATAGAATCATAGCGGATCTTGGGCTTCAAGTCCAATTTCCCACCATAGAGTCATAAATCATAGAGATGTACAGCATGGAAACAGACCCTTCGGTCCAACTCATCCATGGACCAGATATCCCAACCCAATCTAGTCCCACCTGCCAGTACCCGGCCCATATCTCTCCAAATCTTCCTATTCATATACCCATCCAAATGCCTCTTAAATGTTGCAATTGTACTCGCCTCCACCACTTCCTATGGCAGCTCATTCTATACTCGTACCACCCTCTGTGTGAAAAAGTTGCCCCTTTGGTCTCTTTTATATCTTTCCCCTCTCACCCTAAACCTATGCCCTCTAGTTCTGGACTCCACAACCCCAGGGAAAAGACTTTGCCTATTTATCCTATCCATGCCCCTCATAATTTTGTAAACCTCTATAAGGTCACCCCTCAGCCTCCAACGCTCCAGGGAAAACAGCCCCAGCCTGTTCAGCCTCTCCCTATAGCTTAGATCCTCCATCCTCCAACCTTGGCAACATCCTTGCAAATCTTTTTTGAATCCTTTCAAATTTCACAACATCTTTCCAATAGGAAGGAGACCAGAGTTGCACGCAGTATTCCAACAGTGGCCTAACCAATGTCCTGTACAAATAAAATAAAGCATACCAATAAAAGAAAGCATACCAAACACCTTCTTCACTATCTTATCTACCTGAGATTCCACTTTCAAGGAGCTATGAACCTGCACTCCAAGGTCTCTGTTCAGCAACACTCCCTAGGACCTTACCATTAAGTGTAATTCCCATTTACAGCAGAAGTTGGGAAAGAAATAGATCAGCGGCAGAAGAGAATGAAGAAGGAAGGCGCTGGTGCTAGAAAGGGATGGGACATAGAGAATAATCAATAGAAAGCCAAATCGAACACTAAATACCTTCTTGGGATCCATGTTGAATTTCTTCTTTCCCATGGCCATCAGCTTGTTCCTCTCCGCAAGTGTGCTAAATGAAAAGGGAGGGAAAATTCCGTGAGGAAAATCACTCGACATTGAACGCGAATCCGAACTGGGCCCTGTCCTCAAGGAAACATCTTGGAGCAACAGCGTTGTCCCAGATTGAGCAGGCTACTTTCTTTTTTCTGATATTTCAAATGTAAAAAACAGGCGAGAGGATTGCCTCCCGTTACTTTTTCCTAATTCTCTGATATTGAAGTGGTTGTAAACTAACTGCACCTGCTGTTGCCATGATACCATTCTCCCAGCAGTAACAGCCAAAAGGGCCAGTTAAGGTCACCTGGGTTACTTATTTATTCAATCCTGCAGACTGCAAACCTATACTCGACTTCCAATATAACTGCAATAGATCCAAGAGCAGGTAAGAGGTTAGGAATACTGTGGCAAGTAACCCACCTCCTGACACCCCAAAGTGTGCTCACCATCAGCAAGGCACAAGTCAGGAGTGTGATGGAATTCTCCCCACTTGCCCTGGATGGGTGTAGCTCCAACCTTTGAGAAGATCCACACCATCCAGGACAAAGCAGCCCGCTTGATTGGCACCACATCCACAAATATTTATCCTTCCACCACCAGTGTACATGCCGCTGCTACAATCTACAAGATGCACTGCAGGAAATCACCAAAATTCCTTTGACAGTGCCTTCCAAACCCATCTAGAAGGACAAGGACAGCAGATACATGGGAACACCACCTCCTGCAAGTTCCCCTCCAAGCCACTCACCATCCTGGTTTGAAAACATATCGCCATTGCTTCACTGTCGCTGGGTCAAAATCCTGGAAGTTCCCTCCCTAAGGGCATTGTGGGTCAACCCACAGCAGATGAACTGCAAGAAGGCAGCTCACCTCCAGCTTCTCAAGGGGGCACCTAGGGACAGGCAATAAATGCTAGGCCCAGCCAGTGACACCTGCATCCCACATGTGAATAAAAATAAAAACATTTTTAAAAATTAGCAATGAAACCACCAACCCAGAGACAGCAGGGATCCTTCTGTAAATAATGTTACAAGCCAGACCAGACCCCTCAAAAGATTTTAAGAAGGTTGCCTAGGCCCCAACGATTCCCTGTTTTAAAGGCAAATGTCATGTTCTGTGTTCCAGATGCAAGGCGACTGGTCAAACTACTCGATGTGAAAAATACATTATGTTCAAACACTGTAGTTAAAATACAACCAAAGAAGGAGGAATTTGGAATAACAACTCTACTGGAAAATTTAACAGAATGATAGCTGCAGTAACTATTACTAATTAGCTGTTCCAAAATAGTAACATCCCATAAACACATCCCTTGGCAAAAAGGCAAATTCAGTAAATGGATTTGTTTATCAGCTAACCCAGCAGCAGAGAGAAACCCCAGCTTCTAGCTGTAACTGAGAGAGGGAAAAGATAGCCTCTACCTCTTCAAAACTCCAGCAGCTTCTGCCGTGATGAGATTCCAACAGCTTAAATCTAGCCCTAAAAAAACCCTAGAAATCCTAGTCTGAGAGAGCTGGCCACACCCATCCAGGTTGCTTCTATTGTTCCAACATTTGAAAACAAAACATCCCAAGGCCGCCAAAGCTGTTTCGGTAACCACAGACAGTTCAATGTCTCTAACTCAATCTCTCTCAAAAAGTAACCAGGATACAATACACCTCTTAAAGCTACATCATCATCACAATAAGCAGATGGGGATTAAATGATGGCACATTCTTTTCCTGCAATTTTAACTCTGGCCTGAATCAAAAAGATCTGATTAGGTTTTTTTTTCTCTGGGCTGTAACGCTGGTTGGCAAGGCCAGCATTGGTTACCCATGGTCATTGCCCCTTGTGAAGGTGAACTGCTTTCTTACAGCCCTGCAACTCTGTGGCATCATCACGAGGTTGCTCCAGGGTCCTAATCCTAACCCATTGAAATGTACATGCCATCAAAAGGTACATGCCATCATATTCCAACAGGTAGTTAGGCAACTGAGTTTGGAAAGGTGGGCAGCGAGAAACAATAGTTTCAGTCTTCTCAATAATTAATTGGAGGAACATTTGCTCCTTCAGGACATCAGGTAAGAAGTTTGCTAATTTAGTAATAACTGGGGAGGGCTGGTGACGAATTTGGACGTCATTGAACATTGGGAGACAGAGTGCGTGCAGGTGTAGAGCTCATTTGGCCAACCAGAGAAAGAATGCAAGTCTTTGACATGTGACATCTTTTAAAAGATGATTTTGTTCTGGTTTTGTTTTGAAGAGTGATTGTAAGGAAAAGGTATAGCGCTGTCTCTAAGAAAGTAAACTACTTGTGATGGATTGGGTATTTCTATTTTAAAAGTTGGAACAATGGAAGCAGCCTGGGTGTGGCCAGCCCTCCCAGACCAGGATTTCTTGTTTTATTTACAGTTTTATGTTTAGATTTAAGTGGAAGCTATTGAGGTCGCTAAAGAGCTGGGAGGGTCAGTGAATGTCACTTGACTGCTACACTCTCTGAATTTTCTCTTGATGGTTTTTCCTCCTGGATTAGAGAACTTTGTGGGTGGCACAGTGGCACAGTGGTTAGCACTGCTGCCTCACAGCGCTGGAGACCTGGGTTCAATTCCTGCCTCAGGCGACTGACTGTGTGGAGTTTGCATGTTCTCCCCGTGTCTGCATGGGTTTCCTCTGGGTACTCTGGTTTCCTCCCACAGTCCAAAGATGTGCAGGTTAGGTGAATTGCCTGTAGTGTTAGGTAAGGGGTAAATGTAGGGGTATGGGTAGGTTGCGCTTTGGCGAGTCGGTGTGGACTTGTTGGGCTGAAGGGCCTGTTTCCACACTGTAATGTAATCTAATCTAGGAAAAAAACTTGGGCCAAAGGGTCTGCCTCAATGCTATATGACAATAACTGTATGTGAGAGTTTTCCTTTTTGTCAAAGGGTGTGTTTATGGGATGTTACAATGTTGGGACAGTAATGTTTACTGTATCTATTGTTCTGTTCAGCTTCCCATCCATTAATTTATTCTAAATTCCACTTTCTTTGGTCGTATTTTAATTGCTCGTTTTTAAATAAATGGTGTTCTGCCAGTTTGACCAGTTGCATTGTATTCTGAGGCACTTTACATTTGCCTTTTAGAATAAGAACATTTTAGGATCTCGGCCACCTTCTTAGAATATTTCTGAGGGGGTCTGGTCCATAACAGACAACCGTAAAATATCCCACATCACTTCACTGAACGGGATTTGATACTGATGCCCACAAGGAGATTGGTAGATGAAGGGGAGGCTTCAAGGAGCATCTCAGAAAGGAGAATAGAGGGTGAGTAGGTTCAGGGAGGCAAATCCCCAGGTGAGGCATAATCACATATGGTTAGTAATATTGATAATATCCACTGGTAATAATATCCACCAACATGGTGACTCAGTGGCTAGCAGTGCTGCCTCACAGTGCCAGGGACCCAGGTTCGATTCCAGCCTCGGACAATTGTCCTTATGGAGTTTACACATTCTCCCAGTGTCTGTATGGGTTTCGTCCGGGTGCTCCGGTTTCCTCCCACAGTCTGAAGATGTGCAGGTTAGGTGAATTTGCCTTGCTAAATTACCATAGTGTCCAGGGATGTGTAGGTTAGGTGCATTAGTCAAGGATAAATATAGGATAATAGGGTAGGGGATTGGTTGTGGGTGGGTTACTCTTCGGAGGGTCAGTGTGGACTTGTTGGGCTGAAGGGCCTGTTTCCACACCGTAGGGAGTCCATGACCAATTGTTCAGAGACATTGTTACACACCTCTGACGCAGATGGGACTTGAAGTTGGTATCCTGGTCCAGAGGCTGTGACATTACCAACATGCCACAAGAGATCAAGAAGTGTCCATGTGTTATGACCCATTGAGTCACATTATTTGCATGTCAGTTTGCGCTGACATTTTAAGACACACCTCTGGAACAAATAGGACTTCAACCCAGGCCTCCTGGCTCAGAGACATGGACAGTACCACTGCACAACAAAAGCCCTCTTCACAGAAATATATGTTGTGGTGTCACACTTGCAAAAGGTGTTTTGTGGTGTCCATGGCAACCAGGCCCTTTAAATAAATAATGAAGAACCAAGGTGAGGAAAGTACATCAATTTTAAAACCCACTAGAAATAGAATAGCATTTTGAACCTTTTTTTGGATATATATTTCAGCACCTCTATCACCTTGTGGCCTGCCAGAAACTGTTCAGGTGGCTGCAAATAAATGAATAAGTTACTGTCAGCAGAAAGAGATTTCTGAAGCTCAGGGAACTTCCAGTCCTCAGCACCCGCAAACCACAGGCAGAAAAGGCAATGGTTACTCATGGTCAGGGAGAGGTGGTTACTTAGTGACCTACTGGTAATGAGACTGGGACTGGTAGTCTGAAAGTGCAGGTTTATTCCCTGAGATACAGCTTCAAATTCCACAGCCAACAAAATTTTAATTCAATAATAAATTAATTGTCATAAAAGCGCATCTGTTTTACTAATAGGCTTTCGGAAAGGAAGTATGCACCACCTGCAAGATGCATTACAGACATTCACCAAAGATCCTTAGACATTGCCTTCCAAATCCACAATCACTACTGTCTAGAAGGGCAAGTGCGACCGTTACATGGGAATACCACCGCCTTCAAGTTCCCCTCCAAGTCGCTCCCCATCCTGTTCCTTCACTGTCGCTGGGTCAAAATCCTAGAATTCCCTCCCTGAGAGCATTGTGGGTCTACCTACTTCACATGGACAGCAATGGTTCAAGAAGGCAGTTTACCACCACCTTCTCAAGGGGGCAACAAGGGATGGGCAATAAATGTTGGGCCCTAGCGATGCCCCTGTCCCATGAGTGAATGAAAAATGTCTGCCATCCTCAACCAGTCGCCAATGTATGACTCTAGATCTTACCCGTCCCTCTGCCAGCTACACAAAGGGCAATTAAGAATGAACAGCCTTGCCAGTGACACACCCATGTCTCATTACTTCTTTTCTCTCAAATCTTATAATCTCAATGTAAAGAAGTAAATAACTCGGGAATCCAATGGCCTGATAAATTTATTCTGCCAACATTTGTAGCCCAGAGGGCAGTTAAGAGTCACCCACATTACTGTGGGGTCGGCCAGACCAGCAGATATCCTTCCCTGAATTAGTGAACCAGATGGGCTTTTGTTCGTCCATCGGCAAGTGCTTTCATGGTCATCATTAGACTTTTAATTCCAGACTGAATTGAGTTCAAATTCCACCATCTGCCACAGCAGGGTTCAAACCTGGATTCCCAGGACATTACCTGGGTCTCTGCGTTAACAGTCTACTGATAGTGGCACAGGGCTGTCACCTTCCCATGTCTCACCTGATACATGACACGTATCATGTTTGGGAAGAACAGGTGATTTTGGGCCTATGCTTCCCAAAGTGGGTTCCTTACCTCCTGACTAACTCTTTAAACTTGTATAAAATTGAGAGAAGCAGCTCATTTTAGTTCAAATGCTAGCATTTGTGTTTCTCACAAGACTCCTTCCACCATACGTTATCTCTCAGAGTCATGCAGCATGGCAACAGACCCTTCGGTCCAACCAGTCCATGCTGAACATAATTCCAAACTAAACTAGTCCCACCTGCCTGCGTTTGGCCCATATCCCTCCAAACTGTTACAGGAAGGATATTATCAAATTGGGCAAGGTTCGGAAGAGATCTCCCAGGATGTGGCCGGGTCTGGAAGTTTGAGTTATACGGAAAGGCTGGATAGGCTGGTACTTTTTTCACTGGAGTGTAGGAGGTTGAGAGGCGACCTTATAGAAGTTTATAAAATAACCAGAGGTATAGTTAGTGTTAATGGGAGTTGTCTTTTCCCTTGGGTGGGGGATTTCAAGACTTGGGGGCACATTCTTAAGGTGAGAGGAGAGAGATTTAAAAAAGACATAGAGGCACATGTTTTACATTGAGGGTGGTTCGCACGTGGAATGAACTCCCCGAGAAAGTGGTGGATGTGGTACAATTATAATGTTTAAAAGACATTTGGATAAGTACATGAATAGGAAAGATTTGGAGGGATATGGGCCAGGAGCAGGCAGGTGGGACTAGTTTAATTTAGGATTATGGTCGGCATGGACTGGTTGGACCAAAGGGTTTATTTCTGTGCTTTGTGACTCAATGTACTTGACTAAATGTCTTTTAACGTTGTAACTGTCTCCACATCAACCATTTCTTCTCAAAGTTCATTCCACACAGGAACCACTCTCAAAGTAAAACATCGCCCCCCCCCCCCCCCCCACCCCCACATGTCTTTTTTAAATCTTTCTCCTCTCACCTTAAAAATATGCCCCTTGTCTTGGAATCCCCCATCCTAGGGAAAAGACACCTATATCCCTCATGATTTTATAAACTTATATAACTTCCTATGCTCCAATGAAAAAGGTCCCAGCTCACCTTATAACTCAAATGCAACATTCAGAGCAACATCCTGGTAAATTATTACTGAGCCCTCTCTATCTTAATAATATCGTTCCTACAACAGGGCGATCAGAACTGGACATAATACTCTAGAAGAGACCTCAATAGCGTCTTGTACAACCTTAACATAACATCCCAACTCCTATACTCAAAGGTCTAAGCAATGAAAGCAAGTGTGCTAAACAGCTGAACCAACATATCAATATTTGACACAAACATCAAAGGATTATGTACCTGAGCCCCCAGGTCTCTGTTCCACAACATGACCTTAGATCCTATCCTTTTCTCTGTTGTGTGGTTTTTGTAGTGCTCTCCCAAACAAAATTTGAAAGAATTGCCAATTTACTTGGAAATTAGCTTTGAAATGCAGTTCCATTTTGACATGTACAAAATGTGTCACTTTCCAAACTTGTCCAGTTTTATTCCTTTCAAATACATCTATTCAGATTATCTCACCTACTCTGTGGGAGCACATACTGCATTCGTATCAGATATTCCCAAACTCGTACTGAAGAGATAGATTGAGGAATTTTCCCACAAACAACACAGCTGAATTCATGGGTGGCATGGTGGCTCAGTGGTTAGCACTGCTGCCTCACAGTGCGAGGGCCCCAAGTTCAATTCCTCCCTCAGGGAAACTGTCTGTGTGGAGTCTACACATTCTCACCGTGTCTGTGTGGAGGTGCTCTGGTTGCTCTCCACAGTCCAACGACGTGTGGGTTAGGTGGATTGGCCAAACTGGAATTGTCTGTCGTATTCAGGGATGTGTGGGTTAGCCGTGGAGTTACAGGACGGGGTGGGTCTGGGTGGGATGCTCTTTGATGGGCTGAATGGCCAGATTCCACACACTGTAGGGATTCTATGATTAGTCTCCACTTGATTTGTTTCCTGACTGCTGCTAGTTTCACAAGACTTTACTTTGGATCATCCTGTCCACAATTTTGCTTTGTCCTATACCACCTCTCTGACTTTCTTTCATCATCTGAAGCACATTAGTCCTGGATCAAGTGACATATCTATGACTTCCAGACTTATAATTAGACTGCATCTGATTGTAGACACATTGATAGAGATTGAACACTGCAATTAGCCAAAAAACACTCCATTATCTTTATTGCATGCAATTCTGGACTTCCTATCGGAAAGATGTTGTGAAACTTGAAAGGATTCAGAAAAGATTTACAAGGATGTTACCAGGGTTGGAGGATCTGAGCTACAGGGAGAGGCTGAACAGGCTGGGACTGTTTTCCCTGAGTGTCGGAGGCTGAAGGGTGACCTTAAAGAAGTTTACAAAATTATGAGGGGCATGGATAGGATAAATAGACAAAGTCTGTTCCCTGGGGTCGGGGAGTCCAGAACTGGAGGGTATAGGTTTAGGGTGAGAGGGGAAAGATATAAAAGAGACCTAAAGGGCAACTTTTTCACACAGAGGGTGGTACGTGAATGGAATGAGCTGCCAGAGGATGTGGTGGAGACTGGTATAATTGCAACATTTAAGAGGCATTTGGATGGATATGTGAGTAGGAAGGGTTTGGAGGGATATGGGCTGGGTGCTGGCAGGTGGGACTAGATTGGGTTGGGATATCTGGTCGGCATGGACAGGTTGGACTGAAGGGTCTGTTTCCATGCTGTACATCTCTATGACTCTATGGCTCTATATGGTGTGACTACCAGGATGGGTAGAGATTTTCAACAAATAGAACATAGAACATAGAACAATACAGCACAGAACAGGCCCTTCGGCCCACGATGTTGTGCCGAACTTCTATCCTAGATTAAGCACCCATCCATGTACCTATCCAAATGCCGCTTAAAGGTTGCCAATGATTCTGACTCTACCACTCCCACGGGCAGCGCATTCCATGCCCCCACCACTCTCTGGGTAAAGAACCCACCCCTGACATCTCCCCTGTACCTTCCACCCTTCACCTTAAATTTATGTCCCCTTGTAACACTCTGTTGTACCCGGGGAAAAAGTTTCTGACTGTCTACTCTATCTATTCCTCTGATCATCTTATAAACCTCTATCAAGTCACCCCTCATCCTTTGCCGTTCCAACGAGAACAGGCCGAGAACTCTCAACCTATCCTCGTACGACCTATTCTCCATTCCAGGCAACATCCTGGTAAATCTTCTCTGCACCCTCTCCAAAGCTTCCACATCTTTCCTAAAGTGAAGCGACCAGAACTGCACACAGTACTCCAATTGTGGCCTAACCAAAGTCCTGTACAGCTGCAACATCACTTCACGACTCTTGAATTCAATCCCTCTGCTAATGAATGATAATACACCATAGGCCTTCTTACAAACTCTATCCACCTGAGTGGCAACTTTCAAAGATCTATGTACATAGACCCCCAAGATCCCTCTGTTCCTCCACCTGACTAAGAATCCTACCATTAACCCTGTATTCCGCATTCTTATTTGTTCTTCCAAAATGGACAACCTCACACTTGGCAGGGTTGAACTCCATCTGCCACTCCTCAGCCCAGCTCTGCATCATATCTAAGTCCCTTTGCAAACGACAAATGCCCTCCTCACTGTCCACAACTCCACCTATCTTCGTATCATCTGCAAATTTACTGACCCACCCTTCGACTCCCTCATCCAAGTCATTAATAAAAATTACAAATGTTTTCTAAAAACTTTTCCTTCAATGAATATTTGGTGCATCATGACAGACTCCTTCCCAACTGTAATAAAAGTTCTGAAGATGTCATAATGGACTTCAAACATTAACTCTCTCGCTCTCTCTCCACAGATGCTGCCAGACCTGTTGAGTTTCTGCAGCACTCTCCACCTTAGTAATCCTGAGGCCCTGGAATAGATGATCTGAGTTTGGCTAGTAATTGTTCACTACTCACCCTTCTTCTGTGTAATTAAAGTTCTCAAGCTCAGTGATGACTTTTGCAATTTCCATCTTCAGTCTCTGCAAGAGAGAGTTCGCAATTAGGATAAGGACCCTGGCAAGGGAAACAGCAAGAGGGACGTGGGATACATTCACTGTTAAATGGTATTTCAGAAACTTCCACAGAATAAGCTTTCCAACAAAGCTGTATCTTGTGAAATAAAAGGGAACTGACAGCATAACTACTGAGTTAGCTGAGTGATGGGCAACACAGAGCAAAGATAAATGCTTGTTTGTTTTTGAACTGGAGGACGATATAGAATGAGGTTTCCCAAGGGTCAGGATTGGAATAGTTGCTTCTTTTGATGTACATTAAGAATCCAGACTTGGATGTACAGGGCTCAGTTTTCAGAGTGCGAGGAGGATAGTGATAGGTTGACCAGAGGGTATGTGACAGAGAGAGAATGTAATAGGCAGAAAGTAGGAAGTGACTCATTTTGCTCGGAAACATGGGGAGAGGCAAAATGCCTTCAAATCCCACCATGCCAGATGGTGACAATTTGAATTCAATAAAAATCTGGACCAATGTCAACCATGCACCCATTGCTGATTATTGTTAAAAACCCATCTGGGTCTCAAATGTCCTTTAGCGAAGGAAATCTGCTGTCCAAACCTGGTCTGGCCTACATGTGACTCAGACCCACAGCAATGGGTTGACTCCTAACTGCCCTCTGGGTAATTAGGAATGGGCAATGAATGCTGGCCCAGTCAGCAATGCCCTCATCCCATGAGAGAATGGAAATAAAGTTTGAATGGCATCCCTCAAACAAAAGCCTCCAGTGACAAGCTGGCTGTAGTGACTCTTTATGTTTTCAAGACAATCTACATGGATTCTGTTTCCTTGATTCAATGGGCTGAATGGCTTACTTCTGCTCTGTGTCCCATTTTGCGTTTATTTATAGCTAAAACTAAAATAACTATTGCTACGTAATCCCTAGACATGTGCTTGGTCTTGAGTGCTGCAATGCAGACTGATGATAGTTTCTGGTCATGAGATGATATCCTGGCTTTTGGCCCATCCACGTATCGAACTCTTAAAGCAACAACACTCTTCAAATGATTGAGCCTCACTTACAACTTGTTTCAGAAAAAATGAGCTATGGAAATAGATGTAAACACATACTACATTTGCGCTGTGCACCACAGGCATGAGGAGAGAGAAAAAGAAGAAAAGTAGGTATGAGATGGGTGGTACGCTGGCTCAGTGGTTAGCACTGCTACCTCACAGCGCCCAGGACCTGGGTTCGATTCCCACTTTGGGCGATTGTCTGTGGGGAGTTTACACGTTCTCTCTGTTTCTGCTTGGGTTTCCTTTGGGTGGTCTGGTTTCTTCCCACAATCCAAAGATGTGCAGGTCAAGTGAATTGACCATACTAAATTGCCCAGAGTGTTAGGTGCATTAATCAGGAGTAAATGTAGGGGAATGGGTCTGGGTGGGTTACTCCTCAGAGGGACAGTGTGGACTTGTTGGGCCAAATGGCCTTTTCCATACTGTTGGCAATCTAATCTAAAAGAACAGACTAACCTGGATGTTATTGAAGGTGCAAGGGTAGATTAGAAAGGGGTTCAAAAGGGCTTACTTGGATCCTGTGTTTGATAAATTGAATGTCAAAGGAAATAATCAATTAAGTTGGGACAAACGTTTATAAAGCACTATTTTGGCCAAAAATGAAGTATCAAGTCACACTCAGGTCATTATTAGAAAAGGTGTGACACTTTTAAGTGGCTGCCGAAAGGGTTTCCAAGAATAGACTCTGGAATGCAGGACTTCATTGGTGTGGTACTGGGTAACACCAGAGCTGTTCCCTTCAAAGGAAGGAGCGTGAGAGGATATGTGACAGCGATGTTCAAGGCATGAGGATAGGTAGAGAGTAACTGTTCCCACCAACAGCAGGGGGTTGAAAACAGGAGGTCACAGACCTGAGGTAAATGGCAAAAGAAGCAACAGCAAAGTGTGCAAATAAAAGTTTTACGTAGCGAGTGGTTAGCATCTAGGGCGGCGTGGACAAGTTGGGCCGAAGAGCCTGCTTCCATATTGTAAGTCTCTGTGACTCTATCCGGGCTGCACTGCCTCAGAGTGTGCTGGAGACAGGCTCCATTGTGGCTATCAACAGGGATTTGGATAATTATCTGATGAGAAAAAGATTTGCAGGGCTACTGGCAAAGTGCAGTACAGTAGGTGATGAGCTGTCACATAAAAGCAAAATACTGCAGATTGTGGAGAGTTGAAATAAAAACAGGAAATGCTGGAGAAACTCAGCAGGTCTGGCAGCATCTGCGGAGAGAGAAATCATTAGTATTTGAAATATGAATGAATGATCTTCAGAATCCTGAAGAATGGTCATATTGGACCTGAAATGTTAACTCTGTTTCTCTCTCTACAGATACTGCCAGACCTGCTGAGTTTCTCAAGTACTTTCTGTTTTTATTTAATTCGGATGAGCTGTTAGTTGTTGCAGAGAGCTGACAGGGACAGGAAGGGCCCAAAATGTGGTAATTATTCAGATAATTATCTAACTCCCTGTGGATAGCCACAATGGAGCCTACCTACACCTGAGGCAGATAGAGTCAAAGAGGATTACAGCATAGGTGCTGCAGATTGTAAAGAAGGCCAATGGTAACTTGGCCTTCATTGCAAAAGGTTTCAAGTACAGGAGCAGGGACGTGTTGTTACAATTACACAGGGCCTTGGTGAGGCCACACCTAGAATGTTGTGGGCAGTTTTGGTCTCCTTTTCTGAGGAAGGATGCTCTTGCTCTCCAGGGAGTGCAGTGACGGTTTTCCACGCCGGTTCTGGGGATGGTGGGACTGGCGTACGAAGAGAGATTGACCAGGTTAGCATTGTTTTCGCTGGAGTTCAGATGAATGAGGGGGGAGCTCATAGAGACTTACAAAATTCTAACAGGACTAGACAGGGTAGATGCAGGGAGGATGTTCCCGATGGTGGGTGTGTGCAGAACCAGGGGTCACAGTCTGAGGATTCAGGGTGGACCATTTAGGATGGAGATGAGGAGACATTTCTTCACACAGAGAGTGGTGAGCCTGTGGAATTCATTACCGCAGGGAGTAGTTGATGCCGAAATATTGAATGTGTTCAAGGGATTGCTAGATGTAGCACTTAGGGTGAATGGGATCAAAGGTTATGGGGAGAAAGCAGGATTGGGCTATTGAGTTGGACAATCAGCCATGATCATGATGAAGGGTGGAAGTGACTTGAAGGGCTGAATGGCCTCCTCCTGCTCCTATCCTCTTTGGTTTAATAGTTTTCTTGCCATAGCCATTCAATGGATCTGCAATAACTGGCCATCCAGAAATGTTTGTACTACACTGCTGTACCAGATCTTATCTGATAAGCTCTGCAATCTTCAGCTCCTTGGTTTAAGACCAGGCAATGTTAATAACTGGGAAACCAGGTTCATGGAAGAGCATTCTCAAGATAATTCTAGCTCACTTGTCAAAGGTAATCTGGACATCCAAGTAATCTTTATGTTCTGCACTGGACCACAACACTGTCTTCCCTCATGGGGGAGTCTCGAACCAAAGGATCGACCTTTGAAGATGGAGATGAGGAGGAATTTCTTCTCTGAGGAATTGTTTGGAATTGCCTCCACAGTGAGCAGTGAGGCTGGGTCATGAAATATATTCAAGGCTGAGTCAGATGGACTTTCGATTGACATGGGCTGTGGTGGGCAGCAGGAATCAGGGGGTAAAGTGGGGTTAAGGGCACCATTAGATCAGCCATGTTTGATTGACAGAGCAGGCTCTTGGGGTCAAATGGCCTACTCCTGCTCCTATTTCTTATTAATCCATGTGATCTGGTCATCTGTCATTTGGACGGCTAACAGCTCTATAACTGATGCTGCCATCTTGAAAGAGAACAATATATTCCCCAGTGATGTTATTTAAATACCTCTGAGGAACAGGCAAGGGGCAGCAATAGAAAGTTGAATGACTAAAGTATACCCCATTTTGGGGGTGCTTGCAGTTTCCCTGAGAAACATAAAACTAGGAGCAAAAGTAGGCCATTCAGCCCTTCAAGTCTGCTCTCTCATTTCATGTGACCATAGCTGATCATCTCTACATCATGTTGCTGCCCTCTCCTTTAATGCTTTTAATATTTGAAAATGTATCAATCTCTTTCTTGAATATACTTAGTGACCCAGCTTCCACTCTGGTACTGAATTCCAAAGCTGACCACACTCTGACTGAAGAAATCCTAAATTAATTCCCTATATTTTGAGATTGTGACCCCCTGGTGCTAGACACCCTGACCAAGAGAAATATCCTCCCTGCATCTGGTGTGTCCAGCCCTGTTAGGACTTTATATGTTTCAAACAGAGAATGTTGTGAAACTTGAAAGGGTTCAGAAAAGATTTACAAAGATGTTGCCAGGTTTGGAGGATTTGAGCTATAGGGAGAGGCTGAACAGGCTGGGGCTGTTTTCCCTGGAGCGTCGGAGGCTGAGGGGTGACATTATAGAGGTTTAGAAAATCATGAGGGGCATGGATAGGATAAATAGACAAGGTCTCTTCCCTGGAGTAGGGGAGTCCAGAACTAGTGAGCATAGGTTTAGGGTGAGAGGGGAAAGATATAAAAAGGACCTAAGGGGCAAGCTTTTCATGCAGAAGGTGGTGCGTGTATGGAATGAGCTGTCAGAGGAAGTGGTGGAGGCTGGAACAATTGCAACATTTAAAAGGCATCTGGATGGGTATAGGAATAGGAAAAGTTTAGAGGGATATGGGCCAAGTGCTGGCAAATAGGACTAGATTAGGTTAGGATATCTGATCGGCATGCACGAGTCGGACCTAAGGGTATGTTTCCGTCCTGTATATCTTTATGCCTCTATGACTCATCCTTCTCAACTCTAGTGAATACAGACACAGTTGAACCAAACTCTCCTTATAGAACAGTCCTGTCATTCCTGGTATCAGTATAGTGAACCTCCACTGCACTCCCTCTATGGCAAGGATATCCTCTCTTAAGGAGGTAGATTAAAACTGCACGCAATGCTCTAGGTGTGGTCTTACCAAGGGCATGTTTAATTATAGCAAGACATCCCTACCTCTGAACTCAAATCCTCTTGTAATGAAGGCCAACATACCAACTGCCTTCCTAAGTGCTTGCTGCACCGATCGGTTTACTTTCATTGGAGAGAAGTCAGAGTTAACACCTCTGGTCAGAACGGTTCTGAGGAAGGGTCACTCGACGCTCTGGTCGGCATAGACGAGTTGGGCCAAAGGGTCTGTTTCCACGTTGTGCATCTCTATGACTCTATGACCTGAAACGTTAGCTCTGATTTCTCTCCACAGGTGGTGCCTGACCTGTTGAGCTTTTCCAGCTGTTTTCTGTTTTTGTTTCCGATTTGCAGCATCTGTTTCAGGATTTGTTTACTTTCACGACTGGTGTACAAAGGACAGGTGTTCTTAAATGGTCCATGATCCCCCTCCTACCTGAATGTCGTTCTGCAGCTCTTCCTTATGCAAACGGACTCTCTTGATCTCTTCTTTTTCCTCTGGTGTGAGATCTGAGAACTCTGATAGGAAGGAGTGAGAGAGTACACTTAGATTATATCCACAAGGAGTCCGTTTTCGATGACAAGTTATACATTCATGGGCATCTCTGGCAAGATTGGCATTGAGTGAGTACCAGGACTTTGACCCAGCCACAGTGAAGGACCAGTGATATATTTCCAAGTCAGGATGTGAGTGGCTTGAAGGTGGTGGTGTTAGATGCTCTCGAATTGCAGATGCAGGATCGACATTATGTAGCAGTGAGTGTAACACCATCTGCATCCATTCATGAAACTCAGCAGATATGGCATTGCAAATAAAACCAAAAAGCCAGTCCAATTATTTAGAGCCTTGTGTTTAAAATAAACAAGGAATTGGATTTATACAGCACTTTTCAGGAGTTTTTGAGTAGATAAGGAGAACTTTTCCTCTAGCAGAAAATTCAAAAAAGAGAATGGGCAAAGATGGAAGATAGCTGATAATAGTACCAAAGGAAACAATAGGTTATTCCAATCGAACAAATTGTTATAATCTGGAGTGCACTGTCTTAGAGGGCATTCGGAGCAGACTCAATAATAACCTGGAAAAGGGGATTGCAAAGGCAATGATAACAAACAGCAAGGAGGTTTGGGACTGGCTGAGTAGGTCTTTTAAAGAGCTAGTACAAACACAATGGGACAAAAGGGTCTTCTTCGCTGCTGCTTGATTCTACAATTCCAACCAGACATAGAGATGTACAGCATGGAAACAGGCCCTTCGGCCCAACCCGTCGCTGCCAACCAGATATCCCAACCCAATCTAGTCCCACCTGCCAGCACCCGGCCCATATCCCTCTAAACCCTTCCTATTTATATACCCATCCAGATGCCTTTTAAATGTTGCAATTGTCCCAGCCTCCACCACCATGACTTTGTGATTCAACTTTGATGCTAATACCAGAAAAGCACTTTACAAACTTCCCAGCACGGGTCCAAACAAACGAAGCAACTTTTGTAAAATGTCTTACCTGCTAATCCTTTGGAGTTAGGTTCCCTCAGTCCAATTGACAGAAACCGCACAGTTCAAAACAAACACATATTTTTGCAACCAATCTCACTTCATCCCGAGCAAGTCTCTCTCTCTCTCTCCTATGATTAGTCCAAGGCTTACGGCTGACACCAGAGAGTTCACTAGTTATAACCCAAACATGCTTTCTAAATGACTCCGTGAAACAGTCTTGAACGGTTTCAATAAGTTTTTTCCCTTAGATCGTCAAGTTGTAATGTCAGTCGACTGACCCCAGCCTCTGAATAACACCACTGCAAAATAGATAGGTGCTGTGTGGGAACTCACTCATCAATTGCATTCACATGTCGCCTGACTGGCAGTAGCTCAGCAGGACAGGTTTTGGTATATGTCAGCTGCAGTTTAATATCATTTCAAAACTCAATGCCCACAGACTCTTAGTAGCCGCGAGGAAATAATCAATAGGGAACTTACTGATCATGCCCACAATGCGCAGAGTGCCAGGAAGTGGCTGGGACCGACCAAGTATACAATCCCGTACAGTAACAGATTCAACTGGATCTCCCAAGAAAGCACTGAAGGTCGGGCACAGCCAGGCATCAGGACTGACTCTTGCATGTGAAACTATCAACAGCACAGAAACCCGCCCCCTTGCAAACCCATGTCCACAATCAGTTCCTGGAACTGACGCATCCTTTTTTTTCAGAATTTAATTCTTTTCATGTTGTAATGGGTACAATTGTACTTTCTCATTGTCTCTGGTGTACACAGTGTGCGTCAATCATAAACAAACTTCAAACGAGCAAAAGCTGGGAATCTTGCAGTGAATAACTCACCTCCTGACTCCCCAAAGCCTCTCCATCATCTACGAGGCACAAATTAGGAATGTGATGGAATATTCCCTGCTTGTCCTGGATGGGTGCAGTGTTGTTGGAGCTGGCCTCCCCAGTGACACCCCTCATCTTTTTCGTTTCTTTTTCCAAACTGCGGGAATGCTTATTTTTTCCCCAGCACCCATGTTGTGTGTGTGTGCAGGTGTGAGACACAGTGAGAGACACGAGGTGCACGAATCTTTATTCAAATTTCCATCAATTCCATCAAAACATTTGACACCATCCAGGACAAAGCAGCCCACTTGATTGGCACCACATCCACAAGTATCCACTCCCTCCAACATTCAATAGCAGCAGTTTGTTCTATTACAAGAGGGAGTGCATAAATTCCTTAGACAGCACCTTTCAAACCCCAGCCACTACCATCTAGAAGGACAAGGGCAGCAGATACATGGGATACAAGTTCCCCTCCAAGCCACTCACCATCCTGACTTGGAAATATATCACCAGTTCTTCACTGTTGCTGGGTCAAAATCCTGGTACTTGCTCAATCATGGCATCATGGATTTACTCATGGCACATGGACTGCAGCGGTTTAAGAAGGCAGCTCACCACCACCTTCTTGAGGGCAACTGGGACGGGCAATAAATGCTGGGCCAGCCAGCAATACCCACGTTCTGAAAACAAAAATTCAAACTATGCAGTGTTTTGTTTCATCTTAGGAAGGGTAGAAACTCCCAGCTCTCTGCTGGGAAGGCCATAACTATAATAAGCGACGGACTGTGCAGCCAATGACAGTGCCAACTTTGTGTCATCACCTAAGCATCCAGTACTGTTCAAAGCCAGCATGGACCATCGGAGCAGATGTTAAATGGGTCAAATAGCCTGCTTTTGTACTGTAATTCTATAACTGCAACTTGCTTTTACATGACACTTTTGATTAGATTCGATTTGATTCCATTCCCTACAGTGAGGAAACAGGCCCTTTGGCCCAACCAGTCCACACTAACCCTCCGAAGAGTAACCCACCCAGCCCCATTTCCCTCTGACTAATGCACCCAGCACTATGGTGTAATCTAGCATGGCCAATTCACCTGACCTGCACACCTTTGGACTGTGAGAAGAAACTGGAGCACCCGGAGGAAACCCACGCAGACACGGGGAGAATGTGCAAACCCCACGCAGACAGTCACCCGAAGCTGGAATCAAACCTGGGACCCTGGTGCTGTGAGGCGACAGTCCTAACCACTGAGCCACCATGTTTGGTTCAATAATGAACCAGGCATTTAACAGGACCATTGATTTGGAGGTGCCAGTGTTGTCCTGGGGTGGACAAAGTTAAAAATCACACAACACCAGGTTATAGTTCAACAGGTTTATTTGGAAGCACTAGCTTTTGAAGCGCTGATTGATGAAGAACCAACCGATGAAGGAGCAGTGCTTCGAAAGCCAGTACCTCCAAATAAACCTGTTGGTCTATAACTTGGTGCTGTGGGAGTTTTAACAGGAGCATTGTCAGACAAAACCTAACACACTGAGCAGCCTAAGAAAATGGGGAGACCATGGCCTAGTGGTATTATCTCTGGACTGTTATTCCTGAGACTCAAGTCATATCCTGGGGACTTGGATTCAAATCCTGCCATGGTAGATGGAATTCAATAAAGAAAATCTGGAATTAAGAGTTTAGTGATGACCATTGCAATTGATGGAAAAGCTGATCTAGTTCACTAATGCCCTTGAGGGAAGGAAATCTGCCATCCTTACTTTGTTGGGCCTACATATGACTCCAGACCCACAGCAATGTGGCTCTTAACTGTCCTCTGGGATGGGCAATAAATGCTGGCCTCCCCAGTGACACCCCTCATCTTTTTCGTTTCTTTTTCCAAACTGCGGAAATGCTTATTTTTTCCCCAGCACCCATGTTGTGTGTGTGTGCAGGTGTGAGACACAGCGAGAGACACAAGGTGCACAAATCTTTATTCAAATTTCCACCACCAGGAAGATAGGAAACATCAGGGTGGGTAGTGACAAGCACTGCCCTTCACATCAACAGTGAAGGGGAGGGCAGGGATTAAATCAAAATAGAGTTGGAGGGGGAAATAATGCACTCCACTCCCTGCGGCGCCCACCTCTCCCTGATCCCCTGTTTATTTTTTTCAGGATGTCTGGCATCCTTGTTTATTTTCTTTTCTTTTCTTTGTTTTCTTTAACATCTGAGTGATCCCCTGTTTTCTTTTTTTCTTTTTCGTTTTTTTTCTTTCCTTCTTTATATTAACCCCCACACTCCCGCCTAACTGCAGTAGTGCTTATTTTTTCCCCAGCACCCATGGTGTGTGTGTGTGCAGGTGTGAGACACAGTGAGAGACACAAAGTGCACGAATCTTTATTCAGTTTCCACCACCAGGAAGATAGGAAAACACCCGAGTGGCCAGTGACAAGCCCTGCCCTTCACATCAAAGGGCAATGCTGTGTGATCAAAACAGTGAAGGGGAGGGTAGGGACTAAATCAAAATAGAGTTGGAGGGGGAAATAATGCACTCCACTCTTTGCAGCACCCACCTCTCCCAGATCCCCTGTTTATTTTTTTCAGGATATCTGGCACCCTTGTTTATTTTCTTTATTTTCTTTGTTTTTTTTAACACCTGAGTGTTAAAAACCTGTTTATTTTTTTTTTTTTTTTTTTTTTTTTTTTTTTTTTTTTTTTTTCCAGTGACAAGCACTGCCCTTCACATCAAAGGGCAATGCTGTGTGATACATTCCTGTTCTTTTTTTTTTTTTTTTTTTTTTTTTTCTTTTTATCTTTAAAAAATTAACCCCCACACTACCGCCTAAGTGCGGTAGTGCTTATTTTTTCCCCAGCACCCATGGTGTGTGTGTGCAGGTGTGAGACACAGTGAGAGACACAAAGTGTACGAATCTTTATTCAATTTCCACCACCAGGAAGATATGAAAAACACCCGCGTGGCCAGTGACAAGCACTGCCCTTCAAACCACAGGGCAATGCTGTGTGAGCAAAACAGTGAAGGGGAGGGTAGGGACTAAATCAAAATAGAGTTGGAGGGAGAAATGATGCACTCCACTCCCTGCGGCGCCCACCTCTCCCTGAACGACTCCAGGGTGTCGGTGGACACCGCGTGCTCCTTCTCCAAGGACACCCGGGCTCTAACGTAACCCCGGAAGAGGGGCAGGCAGTCGGCCCTAACGACCCCCTCCACGGCCCGCTGCCTGGACCTGTTGATGGCCAGTTTGGCCAGGCCCAGGAGCAGACCCACGAGGAGGTCCTCGGACCTGCCCTCCCTCCTCCGTACCGGGTGCCCGAAGATCAGGAGCGTGGGACTGAAGTGCAGCCAGAAACAGAGGAGAAGGTTCTTAAGAAAATCAAAAAGGGAGTGCAAACGCCCACAACCAATATATACATGGTCCACGGACTCCACAGCGCCACAGAACAAGCAGTTGGGCTGGGAGTCCGTGAACCACCGCAACCTGCGGTTGCAGGGGACTGCTGCGTGCAGCACCCTCCACCCCAGATCCCCGAGAGAAAGGGGGAGGACTCCCGCGTAGAGAGCCCTCCACTGGGGATCCCCACCGCCCGGTGGCAAATGGGCACGCCAAGGCGTGTCCGGACGGTGGATGAGGGAGAAGAGGTGGACGGTGTGCAGCAGCAGTCTATACAGGGCCTTCCTTTTAATATCCTTAAAAGAAACAAAATTAAAATTCCGGAGGCGGCTCAGGTTGTGGGGCACAGGCTCCCGCGGGAAGTACGGGACCTTGGGGCCAATGTGAAATTCCGTCCGGGCTGGAGTGAGCGCGGACGGGATCCCACCGCACACCTGAGCGTCCTCCAACCGGTGCACTACGTCGGGTCCGAGCACCGCCGTTTTAAGGCGTCGGATGGCGGTGGCCACGTACCGGACGTCTACCGCTGCCCTGCTAGCTATGTCCTGCGGCAGCGTCCAGCCCAGGCCCCCGGCACCCAGCACGTCCCCGACCCTGGTCGCCCTCGCCGCCACGGCCCTCCCCTCCGACAGCCACTCGAACCCGCGAGTACGGAGGTGCGGATTCCTGAGCAACGGCTCCCTGACGACAGCCGCTACTCCAGCCGGAGGGTAGGCGCGACGCGATTCGACCATGTTCCAGACAGTGATCAGGTCCTGGTAAAAGACAGGCAGCACCTTGAGGGCGACCTCCAAACCGTCACGGTCGACGAACAGGAGCTGCGTGTCGTAGTTGAGGTTACGCACCTGGCGGAAAAAATACGTCGCCAGGGCGCACCACCTAGGAGGAGGCTCGACGTAAAGGTATCGCCGCAAGGTCTGAAGGCGGAACGTCGCGACCTGGGTGCGGACGCACACCAGCGACTGACCGCCCTCCTCGATAGGGAGACTCAGAACCTGCGCGGCGACCCAGTGCATCTTTTTGTCCCAGAAGAAGTCGACCAACGTTCTCTGGATGTCAGCGACAAAGCCAGGAGGAGGGACCAAAGTGACCAGCCGGTACCACAGCATGGCGGCCACCAGCTGGTTTATGACCAGCACTCGACTCCTGTAAGATAGCACTCGGAGCAGTCCTGTCCAGCGGCCTAGGCGAGCCGAGACTTTGGCCTCCAGCTCCTGCCAGTTGGCCGGCCAGGATTCCTCAGCCGGGCCGAGGTAGACCCCCAGGTAGAGGAGATGGGTGGTACTCCAGCTGAACCCCCGTAACTCCTCCGGCAGAGAGTCCACCCGCCACGGGCCGACCAGTAGTCCGGAACACTTGGCCCAGTTGATCCTGGCGGAAGACGCCGCCGAGTACACGGCCTGGCACTCGCGCATCCTCCCCAGGTCAGCCGGGTCGGTGAAAGTGAGGAGCACGTCGTCGGCGTAGGCCGAGAGGACCACCCCCGTGCCCGCGCCGCGCAGAACCAGCCCCGACAACCTCCTCCGCAAGAGGCGCAGGAAAGGCTCCACGCACAGGGAATACAGCTGGCCGGACAGGGGGCAGCCTTGACGCACTCCTCTCCCGAAGCGAAGGGGCGCCGTCAGGGACCCGTTGACTTTAACCAGACACTCTGCGGCGGCGTACAAAAGTCGGATCCGGGCGACGAACCGCGTCCCGAACCCGAACGCCCGCAGAGTCCCGAGCAGGTACTCGTGATCGACCCTGTCGAACGCCTTCTCCTGGTCGAGGGACAGGAAGGCGCTCGGCAGACCAGCCCGTCGACAGAAATGGATCAGGTCCCGGACCAGGTGGACGTTGTCGTGTATCCTCCGGCCCGGGACCGTGTAGGACTGGTCCGGGTGAATCATGTGGGCCAGCACGGAAGCCAGGCGAGAAGACAACACCCTGGCGAAGATTTTGTAGTCCGTGCTGAGGAGGGAGACCGGACGCCAGTTCTTCAAAGAACGAAGGTCCCCCTTCTTCGGCAGCAGGACGATGACCGCCCTGCGCCAAGAAAGGGGCAGCTGTCCGGCATTTAGACACTCCCCCAGGACCTGTGCGTAGTCGTTCCCCAGGACGTCCCAGAACGCCCTGAAGAACTCCACAGTCAGCCCGTCCAGCCCCGGGGTTTTGCCCCTCGAGAGCCGGTCGAGGGCGCCGGTCAGCTCCTCTAAGGTGACGGGAGCGTCGAGCCTTCCGGCGTCCTCCGGGCTGAGCTGCGGCAGGTCCTCCCACAGAACTCTGCGAGCGTCCTCGCTGGACGGATCCGGAGAGAACAGAGCCGTGTAATAGTTTCGGACGTGGGCCCTGACGCCCTCCGGATCCGAGACGAGGGACCCGTCGTCGGCCAGCAGCACAAGGAGCTGCTGACGGGTGCCGCGCCTTTTTTCCAGCGAGTAGAAGAAGGGGGAGCCGCGGTCCAGGTCCTGCAGGAGCTGGATCCGCGACCTCACGTACGCGCCCCGAGCCCCGACGAGCTGCAGGTCCCGGAGCGCGGCCTTCTTCTCTTCGTACACCCCGCGCAGGGCCGGGTCCGCGTCGGGCTGACCGAGGCGTGACTCCAGGTCGAGCATCTCCCTCTCCAACTCCGCGATCCTGGATTTCCGCCTCTTGGTCGACCCCCTCGCGTACTCCTGACAGAAGACGCGGACGTGAGCCTTGCCCACGTCCCACCATAGCCTCAGGGAGGGGAAGCTTCCCCGCTTCCTTCTCCAGCCGGCCCAGAAACGACGAAACGAGTCCCGGAACCGCTCGTCCTCCAGCAGCAGGTTGTTAAAGTGCCAGTACGCGGAGCCGAGCCTGGCGCCGAACGGAAGGAGTTCCGCCCACACCAGGTGATGGTCCGTGCACGACACCTGCCGCGTGGAGGCCTTCGGAAAACAGGAGGCGTACGCCCGCGAAACGTACAGGCGGTCGATTCTGGACGCTCCGACCCCAGGCCTCACGAAGGTGAAGGCGATGGAGTCGGGATGGAGAGTCCGCCAGACGTCCACCAGGTCGAAGGACTTGACCAAGTCCCCCAACCTCTTCCCCGACGCGCAGCCAGTGCGGGTACCGCCGTGGTCCCTGCCCTCGAGGACGCAGTTAAAATCTCCCCCGAGGACGACGCACTGGTTCTCGTCGATGGAAGCCAGATGAGCGGACAGTTCTTCGAAGAAGCTCGCTTGCCTCGGCCCGGCCAGGGGAGCGTATACGTTCACCAAGTGAAGCACCGCGCCCCCCAGCCGAACCGTCAGGTGAAGCAAACGGCCTGGCACCGGCTCCCTGACCCCCAAGATCTCGGGCTGAAAATGCGGGGCCAACAGGATAGCCACCCCGCCAGATCTGCGGGTGAGGTGACTCATGTAGACCCCCCCTCGCCACTCCAGGAGCCAGGTGGCTTCGTCTCCCGGGGTAGTGTGGGTTTCTTGCAGGAAGCACACCGCATACCTCCCGTCCCGAAGGACCGAGAGGGTCTGGAATCTGCGCTGTGACTCCCTGCTGCCGTTGATGTTGAGGCTGGCTATAGTAGTCTCCATGTCGGAAGCATTGTGCTACCACCACCAGTACAGTTAAAAACAAATACAATTACTGGGAGGACGAGGGAGGGGCACAGGAGTCCCTCGCCCTCACCAGGAGTGCCCCCAGGAAGTTCCTGACTCGCTTTCGCTCGTTGACGTCGAGCCCAGGCGCCTGGCGAGCAGCGTGGGCCGACCAATAAACTTTTTCATAAGAGCTCCAGCGGTCGAGCGCCAGTTGGGCTCTATCCCGGCGACCTCGAGTTTCCTCGACAAATTCCCGGAGTTCCTCGAGGGGGATGAGGGGGAGATCGGCGGGGGGCACCTGGGACTCAAAAACGTCACTGCAGACGGAGTCCGCGTCGTCCCCGGTGTCCGCCACCGATCCCGAACCCTCCTCCGGGAGGTCGCCCTCGGTCGCCGACCCCTCCCCCACCGAGGGGATGGGGGCTGGTCCGGCGCCGCCAACAGGCCTCGAACCCCCGGCGACCCCACCCCCAGGGTCACCGGCGGTACCTTCCTCGGCGCACCCCGTCCCGGAACGCCCCGAGTTCGGGTCGTCGGGCGGCGGAGGCTCGGGGCCCCGCTCTCCTCCCGACACCGGGACGCCTGGCTCCTCGGGGAAAAGGTCATCCCCCAGGAAAAGATCGTCCCCCAGGGCCAAGGCTCCCGGAAAAACAGTCTGGGAGGGAGGAGCGGGGATAACACCTACCTCCCCTCCGCCGCTCGGCGACCCAGTAAAGGGTCCTTTGTCGACGCCCGCACCGCGGCCCTCGTCGTCGTTGTTGGGCAGGTCAGGCCGCGGTGCGGGATCGTTGGTGGGTCCGTCCCCCGGAGAGGGGCAGCGCCGCCGGCGCGCTGCAGGACTGTCTCTCCCCTCCAAGGGCCAGCCCCTCTTCCCCAGAGAGACAGGGGGGGATTTATGGGCCTTTCCCTCCCCGCCCGCCTTGGTGGTCATGGGGCCTGAGGCCCCTCCCCCCAGCCTTTCCCGGAATACGATTGGCTGGGGGAAGGCAGGGGGCGTGGCCAGGGTGGGGAGGGTCAGCCGTGTCACTTCCTGCCCCGCCCCTGGTTTATCAGGTGACGGCGGGCGGGGCAGGGGCCCAGTTCCCTCTCCGGGGCCCGGAGACACGGTGGCTGCAGGAGATTGGGCAGCAGTGGTCCCCCCCAGGTTAGTGCCAGGGCGGGGCTGGGCGGGGCAGGGCTCGGGCTCGGGCTCGGGGTCCCCGGGGCCTGGTGTTGCAGGGCCTGGGGCAGGCGTCGCAGCCCCAGGGGTTTCTCCATCGGGGCAGGGGGTAGACGTGGGGTCAGGGTCGGGTACGGGTCCGGGGGTTTGGGGGTCAGGGTTCCCGCGCCGGGGCGACGCTGGCACGGCCGCAGGGGCATCGTCGTGCCGGGGCGGGGCAGGTCGTGGGCTGGGTGTCGGGGATGGGGATAGGGTGGTCTCCCCGTGGGCGGGCCTGACGCGTCGCGCCTTCCTGAGCGCCTTCCGGCCGGCTGGACGCTCACCCCCCTCCCTGCCGGAGGCTGGAGGATCGGAAGCCTCCGGCTCAGGCTCCGGTGCCGGGGCCTGTGGTGTTGACTTTGGGGGAGGGGGAGTGGGCGCGGCGGCACCACCGTCAGCCGTTGGCGAGGGCTGGGCGGCCTTCTGGGTGGGGCAGTTTCTTCTAATGTGCCCCACCTCGCGGCACAGGTGGCACCGCACGCCGTCCGCCGTCCAGAAGGCGCGGTAGGCCGCGCCCTCGTGGAGGAGGGTAAAGGAGCCCTCCGTGACCTCCTCCCGGGCCAGGCAAATAAACACCTGGCGACGGAAGGAGTAGATGTGCCGGAGGGCGGGGTCCCTCAGACCGAGCAGGAGCGGCTGGATCCCTGACCGGATCTCCCCCAAGGTGGTGAGGTGGGGGAGAAGGAGCTCGCTGGCAATAAAGGGCGGGACGTTGGAGATCACGACCCTCTGGGCCGTGACCTCCAGAGGGTCGACGGGCAAATGCGTCCCGCCCACAGCGAGCCCCCTCTCCACGGCCAGGTGGACCGCCTGCTCGGTCTTTAGGAAAAATACGGCCTTCCCGTACATCCGGGCCGCAGCGACTATGGCCAGTGGGCCGACCACACTAGCCATAGCCTTGCTGCAGGCCTCGATGCTCATATTGGGGTGGGGATAGGCCTTGACCCCCAGGCGTTTGGTCAGGTGCCTGAAGGGGGTGTGGTTCGCAGCCGGGGCTGGGCCAGCCGAGCCTAAGGCAGCGGCTACCCCGGCGTAGGTGCGGCTGGGCCCCGCGACCTTCGGGCTCGCCATCCTCTGCTGCCGGTGGTGGAGTCGGTCCTCTGGCAGCGGCAGTGGTGGAGGTCGCAGGGAGGGTCCCAGGCAGCGACGGTGGAGACCTGCCTCAGGTGACAACAGCGGTGGAGGCAGGCCTCAGGCGAGTCCCAGGTAGGCCCTCGGTCGCAGCGGTGTGGGGCAGACCTGTTAGGGAGGGTCCCCAAGGCAAGTCCCAGGCAGCCCCAAAATCAAGTCCCAGGCAGCAGATGTAGAGGCAGGCCTCAGGCAACAGCAGTGGTGGAAGGCAGGCCTCCGGCAAGTCCTGGGCAGTTCCTCGGTTGCAGCTGTGGTGGGGGGCAGGCCTGTTGGGGAAGGCCCCCAAGGCAAGTCCCAGGCAGCAGCAGTGGAGGCAGGCCTCCGGCAAGTC